>NW_028118689.1:0-41000 GCF_965113315.1 Podarcis vaucheri | reverse complement strand
CGGGGCTTAGGGATTTTTTCAAAAAAATATTTTCTGCCGGTTAGGTTTTGAGGGCTGATTTCTTGTCCTGTGATAAAAAGCCTTCTGTTTCCATCACCAAAGCTTTCAGGGGACCATTTTCAAGCTTTTGGCACCATTTTTGAGTGAATTGCCAAAAGTCAGTTTTTTGCTGAAATTGTGACCCGGTGACCCCGGGGCTTAGGGATTTTTTCAAAAAAATATTTTCTGCCGGTTAAGTTTTGGAGGGCTGATTTCTTGTCCTGTGATAAAAAGCCTTCTGTTTCGAGTGCCAAACCTATCAGGGGAGCATTTGCAAGCGGTTGGCACCATTTTTGAGTGAATTGCCAAAAGTCAGATTTTTGCTGAAATTGTGACCCCGGGGCTTAGGGATTTTTTCAAAAAAATATTTACTGCCGGTTAAGTTTTTGAGGGCTGATTTCTTGTCCTGTGATAAAAAGCCTTCTGTTTCCATCGCCAAAGCTTTCAGGGGATCATTTGCAAGCTTCTGGCACCATTTTTGAGTGAATTGCCAAAAGTCAGATTTTTGCTGAAATTGTGACCCCGGGGCTTAGGGATTTTTTCAAAAAAATATTTTCTGCCGGTTAAGTTTTTGAGGGCTGATTTCTTGTCCTGTGATAAAAAGCCTTCTGTTTTGAGTGCCAAACCTTTCAGGGGAGCATTTGCAACCGGTTGGCACTATTTTTGAGTGAATTGCCAAAAGTCAGATTTTTGCTGAAATTGTGACCCCGGGGCTTAGGGATTTTTTCAAAAAAATATTTTCTGCCGGTTAAGTTTTTGAGGGCTGATTTCTTGTCCTGTGATAAAAAGCCTTCTGTTTCAAGTGCCAAACCTGTCAGGGGAGCATTTTCAAGCTTTTGGCACCATTTTTGAGTGAATTGCCAAAAGTCAGATTTTTGCTGAAATTGTGACCCCGGGGCTTAGGGATTTTTTCAAAAAAATATTTTCTGCCCGTTAAGTTTTTGAGGGCTGATTTCTTGTCCTGTGATAAAAAGCCTTTTGTTTCGAGTGCCAAACCTTTCAGGGGAGCATTTGCAACCGTTTGGCACCATTTTTGAGTGAATTGCCAAAAGTCAGATTTTTGCTGAAATTGTGACCCCGGGGCTTAGGGATTTTTTCAAAAAAATATTTTCTGCCAGTTAAGTTTTAGAGGGCTGATTTCTTGTCCTGTGATAAAAAGCCTTCTGTTTCCATCGCCAAACCTTTTAGGGGAGCATTTGCAACCGGTTGGCACCATTTTTGAGTGAATTGCCAAAAGTCAGATTTTTGCTGAAATTGTGACCCCGGGGCTTAGGGATTTTTTCAAAAAAGTATTTTCTGCCGGATAAGTTTTTGAGGGCTGATTTCTTGTCCTGTGATAAAAAGCCTTCTGTTTCCATCGCCAAAGCTTTCAGGGGAGCATTTTCAAACTTTTGGCACCATTTTTGAGTGAACTGCCAAAAGTCAGATTTTTGCTGAAATTGTGACCCCGGGGCTTAGGGATTTTTTCAAAAAAATATTTTCTGCCGGTTAAGTTTTTGAGGTCTGATTTCTTGTCCTGTGATAAAAAGCCTTCTGTTTCGAGTGCCAAACCTGTCAGGGGAGCATTTTCAAGCTTTTGGCACCATTTTTGAGTGAATTGCCAAAAGTCAGATTTTTGCTGAAATTGTGACCCCGGGGCTTAGGGATTTTTTAAAAAAATATTTTCTGCCGGTTAAGTTTTTGAGGGCTGATTTCTTGTCCTGTGATAAAAAGCCTTCTGTTTCGAGTGCCAAAGCTTTCAGGTGAGCATTTGCAAGCGGTTGGCACCATTTTTGAGTGAATTGCCAAAAGTCAGATTTTTGCTGAAATTGTGACCCCGGGGCTTAGGGATTTTTTCAAAAAAATATTTTCTGCCGGATAAGTTTTTGAGGGCTGATTTCTTGTCCTGTGATAAAAAGCCTTCTGTTTCGAGTGCCAAACCTGTCAGGGGAGCATTTGCAACCGGTTGGCACCATTTTTGAGTGAATTGCCAAAAGTCAGATTTTTGCTGAAATTGTGACCATGGGGTTTAGGGATTTTTTCAAAAAAATATTTTCTGCCGGTTAAGTTTTTGAGGGCTGATTTCTTGTCCTGTGCTAAAAAGCCTTCTGTTTCCATCGCCAAACCTTTTAGGGGAGCATTTTCAAGCTTTTGGCACCATTTTTGAGTGAATTGCCAAAAGTCAGATTTTTGCTGAAATTGTGACCCCGGGGCTTAGGGATTTTTTCAAAAAAATATTTTCTGCTGGTTAAGTTTTTGAGGGCTGATTTCTTGTCCTGTGATAAAAAGCCTTCTGTTTCGAGTGCCAAACCTGTCAGGGGAGCACTTGAAACCGGTTGGCACCATTTTTGAGTGAATTGCCAAAAGTCAGATTTTTGCTGAAATTGTGACCCCGGGGCTTAGGGATTTTTTCAAAAAAATATTTTCTGCCGGTTAAGTTTTTGAGGTCTGATTTCTTGTCCTGTGATAAAAAGCCTTCTGTTTCGAGTGCCAAACTTGTCAGGGGAGCATTTTCAAGCTTTTGGCACCATTTTTGAGTGAATTGCCAAAAGTCAGATTTTTGCTGAAATTGTGACCCCGGGGCTTAGGGATTTTTTCAAAAAAATATTTTCTGCCGGTTAAGTTTTTGAGGGCTGATTTCTTGTCCTGTCCTAAAAAGCCTTCTGTTTCCATCGCCAAACCTTTTCGGGGAGCATTTTCAAGCTTTTGGCACCATTTTTGAGTGAATTGCCAAAAGTCAGTTTTTTGCTGAAATTGTGACCCCGGGGCTTAGGGATTTTTTCAAAAAAATATTTTCTGCCGGTTAAGTTTTTGAGGTCTGATTTCTTGTCCTGTGATAAAAAGCCTTCTGTTTCGAGTGCCAAACCTTTTAGGGGAGCATTTTCAAGCTTTTGGCACCATTTTTGAGTGAATTGCCAAAAGTCAGATTTTTGCTGAAATTGTGACCCCGGGGCTTAGGGATTTTTTCAAAAAAATATTTTCTGCCGGTTAAGTTTTTGAGGGCTGATTTCTTGTCTTGTGATAAAAAGCCTTCTGTTTCGAGTGCCAAAGCTTTCAGGTGAGCATTTGCAAGCGGTTGGCACCATTTTTGAGTGAATTGCCAAAAGTCAGATTTTTGCTGAAATTGTGACCCCGGGGCTTAGGGATTTTTTCAAAAAAATATTTTCTGCCGGATAAGTTTTTGAGGGCTGATTTCTTGTCCTGTGATAAAAAGCCTTCTGTTTCGAGTGCCAAACTTGTCAGGGGAGCATTTTCAAGCTTTTGGCACCATTTTTGAGTGAATTGCCAAAAGTCAGATTTTTGCTGAAATTGTGACCCTGGGTCTTAGGGATTTTTTCAAAAAAATATTTTCTGCCGGTTAAGTTTTTGAGGTCTGATTTCTTGTCCTGTGATAAAAAGCCTTCTGTTTCGAGTGCCAAACCTTTTAGGGGAGCATTTTCAAGCTTTTGGCACCATTTTTGAGTGAATTGCCAAAAGTCAGATTTTTGCTGAAATTGTGACCCCGAGGCTTAGGGATTTTTTCAAAAAAATATTTTCTGCCGGTTAAGTTTTTGAGGGCTGATTTCTTGTCCTGTGATAAAAAGCCTTCTGTTTCGAGTGTCAAAGCTTTCAGGTGAGCATTTGCAAGCGGTTGGCACCATTTTTGAGTGAATTGCCAAAAGTCAGATTTTTGCTGAAATTGTGACCCCGGGGCTTAGGGATTTTTTCAAAAAAATATTTTCTGCCGGATAAGTTTTTGAGGGCTGATTTCTTGTCCTGTGATAAAAAGCCTTCTGTTTCGAGTGCCAAACCTGTCAGGGGAGCATTTGCAACCGGTTGGCACCATTTTTGAGTGAATTGCCAAAAGTCAGATTTTTGCTGAAATTGTGACCATGGGGTTTAGGGATTTTTTCAAAAAAATATTTTCTGCCGGTTAAGTTTTTGAGGGCTGATTTCTTGTCCTGTGCTAAAAAGCCTTCTGTTTCCATCGCCAAACCTTTTAGGGGAGCATTTTCAAGCTTTTGGCACCATTTTTGAGTGAATTGCCAAAAGTCAGATTTTTGCTGAAATTGTGACCCCGGGGCTTAGGGATTTTTTCAAAAAAATATTTTCTGCTGGTTAAGTTTTTGAGGGCTGATTTCTTGTCCTGTGATAAAAAGCCTTCTGTTTCGAGTGCCAAACCTGTCAGGGGAGCACTTGAAACCGGTTCGCACCATTTTTGAGTGAATTGCCAAAAGTCAGATTTTTGCTGAAATTGTGACCCCGGGGCTTAGGGATTTTTTCAAAAAAATATTTTCTGCCGGATAAGTTTTTGAGGGCTGATTTCTTGTCCTGTGATAAAAAGCCTTCTGTTTCCATCGCCAAAGCTTTCAGGGGAGCATTTTCAACCGGTTGGCACCATTTTTGAGTGAATTGCCAAAAGTCAGATTTTTGCTGAAATTGTGACCCTGGGGCTTAGGGATTTTTTCAAAAAAATATTTTCTGCCGGTTAAGTTTTTGAGGGCTGATTTCTTGTCCTGTGATAAAAAGCCTTCTGTTTCCATCGCCAAAGCTTTCAGGGGAGCATTTGCAACCGGTTGGCACCATTTTTGAGTGAACTGCCAAAAGTCAGATTTTTGCTGAAATTGTGACCCCGGGGCTTAGGGATTTTTTCAAAAAAATATTTTCTGCCGGTTAAGTTTTTGAGGGCTGATCTCTTGTCCTGTGATAAAAAGCCTTCTGTTTCCATCGCCAAAGCTTTCAGGGGAGCATTTGCAACTGGTTGGCACCATTTTTGAGTGAATTGCCAAAAGTCAGATTTTTGCTGAAATTGTGACCCCGGGGCTTAGGGATTTTTTCAAAAAAATATTTTCTGCCGGTTAAGTTTTTGAGGGCTGATTTCTTGTCCTGTGATAAAAAGCCTTCTGTTTCCATCGCCAAAGCTTTCAGGGGAGCATTTGCAACCGGTTGGCACCATTTTTGAGTGAACTGCCAAAAGTCAGATTTTTGCTGAAATTGTGACCCCGGGGCTTAGGGATTTTTTCAAAAAAATATATTCTGCCAGATAAGTTTTTGAGGGCTGATTTCTTGTCCTGTTATAAAAAGCCTTCTGTTTCGAGTGCCAAACCTGTCAGGGGAGCATTTGCAACCGGTTGGCACCATTTTTGAGTGAATTGCCAAAAGTCAGATTTTTGCTGAAATTGTGACCCCGGGGCTTAGGGATTTTTTCAAAAAAATATTTTCTGCCGGTTAAGTTTTTGAGGGCTGATTTCTTGTCCTGTGATAAAAAGCCTTCTGTTTCGAGTGCCAAACCTGTCAGGGGAGCATTTTCAAGCTTTTGGCACCATTTTTGAGTGAATTGCTAAAAGTCAGATTTTTGCTGAAATTGTGACCCCGGGGCTTAGGGATTTTTTCAAAAAAATATTTTCTGCCGGTTAAGTTTTTGAGGGCTGATTTCTTGTCCTGTGATAAAAAGCCTTCTGTTTCGAGTGCCAAACCTTTCAGGGGAGCATTTTCAAGCTTTTGGCACCATTTTTGAGTGAATTGCCAAAAGTCAGATTTTTGCTGAAATTGTGACCCCGGGGCTTAGGGATTTTTTCAAAAAAATATTTTCTGCCGGTTAAGTTTTTGAGGGCTGATTTCTTGTCCTGTGATAAAAATCCTTCTGTTAGAGTGCCAAACCTGTCAGGGGAGCATTTGCAACCGGTTGGCACCATTTTTGAGTGAATTGCCAAAAGTCAGATTTTTGCTGAAATTGTGACCCCGGGGCTTAGGGATTTTTTCAAAAAAATATTTTCTGCCGGTTAAGTTTTTGAGGTCTGATTTCTTGTCCTGTGATAAAAAGCCTTCTGTTTCGAGTGCCAAACCTTTTAGGGGAGCATTTTCAAGCTTTTGGCACCATTTTTGAGTGAATTGCCAAAAGTCAGATTTTTGCTGAAATTGTGACCCCGGGGCTTAGGGATTTTTTCAAAAAAATATTTTCTGCCGGTTAAGTTTTTGAGGTCTGATTTCTTGTCCTGTGATAAAAAGCCTTCTGTTTCGAGTGCCAAACCTTTTAGGGGAGCATTTTCAAGCTTTTGGCACCATTTTTGAGTGAATTGCCAAAAGTCAGATTTTTGCTGAAATTGTGACCCCGGGGCTTAGGGATTTTTTCAAAAAATATTTTCTGCCGGTTAAGTTTTTGAGGTCTGATTTCTTGTCCTGTGATAAAAAGCCTTCTGTTTCGAGTGCCAAACTTGTCAGGGGAGCATTTTCAAGCTTTTGGCACCATTTTTGAGTGAATTGCCAAAAGTCAGATTTTTGCTGAAATTGTGACCCCGGGGCTTAGGGATTTTTTCAAAAAAATATTTTCTGCCGGATAAGTTTTTGAGGGCTGATTTCTTGTCCTGTGATAAAAAGCCTTCTGTTTCCATCGCCAAAGCTTTCAGGGGAGCATTTTCAACCGGTTGGCACCATTTTTGAGTGAATTGCCAAAAGTCAGATTTTTGCTGAAATTGTGACCCTGGGGCTTAGGGATTTTTTTCAAAAAATATTTTCTGCCGGTTAAGTTTTTGAGGGCTGATTTCTTGTCCTGTGATAAAAAGCCTTCTGTTTCCATCGCCAAAGCTTTCAGGGGAGCATTTGCAACCGGTTGGCACCATTTTTGAGTGAACTGCCAAAAGTCAGATTTTTGCTGAAATTGTGACCCCGGGGCTTAGGGATTTTTTCAAAAAAATATTTTCTGCCGGATAATTTTTTGAGGGCTGATTTCTTGTCCTGTGTTAAAAAGCCTTCTGTTTCGAGTGCCAAACCTGTCAGGGGAGCATTTGCAACCGGTTGGCACCATTTTTGAGTGAATTGCCAAAAGTCAGATTTTTGCTGAAATTGTGACCCCGGGGCTTAGGGATTTTTTCAAAAAAATATTTTCTGCCGGTTAAGTTTTTGAGGGCTGATTTCTTGTCCTGTGATAAAAAGCCTTCTGTTTCGAGTGCCAAACCTGTCAGGGGAGCATTTGCAACCGGTTGGCACCATTTTTGAGTGAATTGCCAAAAGTCAGATTTTTGCTGAAATTGTGACCCTGGGGCTTAGGGATTTTTTCAAAAAAATATTTTCTGCCGGTTAAGTTTTTGAGGGCTGATTTCTTGTCCTGTGATAAAAAGCCTTCTGTTTTGAGTGCCAAACCTTTCAGGGGAGCATTTTCAAGCTTTTGGCACCATTTTTGAGTGAATTGCCAAAAGTCAGATTTTTGCTGAAATTGTGACCCCGGGGCTTAGGGATTTTTTCAAAAAAATATTTTCTGCCGGTTAAGTTTTTGAGGGCTGATTTCTTGTCCTGTGATAAAAATCCTTCTGTTAGAGTGCCAAACCTGTCAGGGGAGCATTTGCAACCGGTTGGCACCATTTTTGAGTGAATTGCCAAAAGTCAGATTTTTGCTGAAATTGTGACCCCGGGGCTTAGGGATTTTTTCAAAAAAATATTTTCTGCCGGTTAAGTTTTTGAGGTCTGATTTCTTGTCCTGTGATAAAAAGCCTTCTGTTTCGAGTGCCAAACCTTTTAGGGGAGCATTTTCAAGCTTTTGGCACCTTTTTTGAGTGAATTGCCAAAAGTCAGATTTTTGCTGAAATTGTGACCCCGGGGCTTAGGGATTTTTTCAAAAAAATATTTTCTGCCGGATAAGTTTTTGAGGGCTGATTTCTTGTCCTGTGATAAAAAGCCTTCTGTTTCGAGTGCCAAACCTGTCAGGGGAGCACTTGAAACCGGTTCGCACCATTTTTGAGTGAATTGCCAAAAGTCAGATTTTTGCTGAAATTGTGACCCCGGGGCTTAGGGATTTTTTCAAAAAAATATTTTCTGCCGGATAAGTTTTTGAGGGCTGATTTCTTGTCCTGTGATAAAAAGCCTTCTGTTTCCATCGCCAAAGCTTTCAGGGGAGCATTTTCAACCGGTTGGCACCATTTTTGAGTGAATTGCCAAAAGTCAGATTTTTGCTGAAATTGTGACCCTGGGGCTTAGGGATTTTTTCAAAAAATATTTTCTGCCGGTTAAGTTTTTGAGGGCTGATTTCTTGTCCTGTGATAAAAAGCCTTCTGTTTCCATCGCCAAAGCTTTCAGGGGAGCATTTGCAATCGGTTGGCACCATTTTTGAGTGAACTGCCAAAAGTCAGATTTTTGCTGAAATTGTGACCCCGGGGCTTAGGGATTTTTTCAAAAAAATATTTTCTGCCGGATAAGTTTTTGAGGGCTGATTTCTTGTCCTGTGATAAAAAGCCTTCTGTTTCGAGTGCCAAACCTGTCAGGGGAGCATTTGCAACCGGTTGGCACCATTTTTGAGTGAATTGCCAAAAGTCAGATTTTTGCTGAAATTGTGACCCCGGGGCTTAGGGATTTTTTCAAAAAAATATTTTCTGCCGGTTAAGTTTTTGAGGGCTGATTTCTTGTCCTGTGATAAAAAGCCTTCTGTTTCGAGTGCCAAACCTGTCAGGGGAGCATTTTCAAGCTTTTGGCACCATTTTTGAGTGAATTGCCAAAAGTCAGATTTTTGCTGAAATTGTGACCCCGGGGCTTAGGGATTTTTTCAAAAAAATATTTTCTGCCGGTTAAGTTTTTGAGGGCTGATTTCTTGTCCTGTGATAAAAATCCTTCTGTTAGAGTGCCAAACCTGTCAGGGGAGCATTTGCAACCGGTTGGCACCATTTTTGAGTGAATTGCCAAAAGTCAGATTTTTGCTGAAATTGTGACCCCGGGGCTTAGGGATTTTTTCAAAAAAATATTTTCTGCCGGTTAAGTTTTTGAGGGCTGATTTCTTGTCCTGTGATAAAAATCCTTCTGTTAGAGTGCCAAACCTGTCAGGGGAGCATTTGCAACCGGTTGGCACCATTTTTGAGTGAATTGCCAAAAGTCAGATTTTTGCTGAAATTGTGACCCCGGGGCTTAGGGATTTTTTCAAAAAAATATTTTCTGCCGGATAAGTTTTTGAGGGCTGATTTCTTGTCCTGTGATAAAAAGCCTTCTGTTTCGAGTGCCAAACTTGTCAGGGGAGTATTTTCAAGATTTTGGCACCATTTTTGAGTGAATTCCCAAAAGTCAGATTTTTGCTGAAATTGTGACCCCGGGGCTTAGGGTTTTTTTCAAAAAAATATTTTCTGCCGGTTAAGTTTTTGAGGGCTGATTTCTTGTCCTGTGATAAAAATCCTTCTTTTAGAGTGTCAAACCTCTCAGGGGAGCATTTGCAACCGGTTGGCACCATTTTTGAGTGAATTGCCAAAAGTCAGATTTTTGCTGAAATTGTGACCCCGGGGCTTAGGGATTTTTTCAAAAAAAGATTTTCTGCCGGTTAAGTTTTTGAGGTCTGATTTCTTGTCCTGTGATAAAAAGCCTTCTGTTTCGAGTGCCAAACCTTTTAGGGGAGCATTTTCAAGCTTTTGGCACCATTTTTGAGTGAATTGCCAAAAGTCAGATTTTTGCTGAAATTGTGACCCCGGGGCTTAGGGATTTTTTCAAAAAAATATTTTCTGCCGGTTAAGTTTTTGAGGGCTGATTTCTTGTCCTGTGATAAAAAGCCTTCTGTTTCGAGTGCCAAAGCTTTCAGGTGAGCATTTGCAAGCGGTTGGCACCATTTTTGAGTGAATTGCCAAAAGTCAGATTTTTGCTGAAATTGTGACCCCGGGGCTTAGGGATTTTTTCAAAAAAATATTTTCTGCCGGATAAGTTTTTGAGGGCTGATTTCTTGTCCTGTGATAAAAAGCCTTCTGTTTCCATCGCCAAAGCTTTCAGGGGAGCATTTGCAACCGGTTGGCACCATTTTTGAGTGAACTGCCAAAAGTCAGATTTTTGCTGAAATTGTGACCCCGGGGCTTAGGGATTTTTTCAAAAAAATATTTTCTGCCGGTTAAGTTTTTGAGGGCTGATTTCTTGTCCTGTGATAAAAAGCCTTCTGTTTCGAGTGCCAAAACTTTCAGGTGAGCATTTGCAAGCGGTTGGCACCATTTTTGAGTGAATTGCCAAAAGTCAGATTTTTGCTGAAATTGTGACCCCGGGGCTTAGGGATTTTTTCAAAAAAATATTTTCTGCCGGATAAGTTTTTGAGGGCTGATTTCTTGTCCTGTGATAAAAAGCCTTCTGTTTCGAGTGCCAAACTTGTCAGGGGAGCATTTTCAAGCTTTTGGCACCATTTTTGAGTGAATTGCCAAAAGTCAGATTTTTGCTGAAATTGTGACCCTGGGGCTTAGGGATTTTTTCAAAAAAATATTTTCTGCCGGTTAAGTTTTTGAGGGCTGATTTCTTGTCCTGTGATAAAAAGCCTTCTGTTTCCATCGCCAAAGCTTTCAGGGGAGCATTTTCAACCGGTTGGCACCATTTTTGAGTGAATTGCCAAAAGTCAGATTTTTGCTGAAATTGTGACCCTGGGGCTTAGGGATTTTTTCAAAAAAATATTTTCTGCCGGTTAAGTTTTTGAGGGCTGATTTCTTGTCCTGTGATAAAAAGCCTTCTGTTTCCATCGCCAAAGCTTTCAGGGGAGCATTTGCAACCGGTTGGCACCATTTTTGAGTGAACTGCCAAAAGTCAGATTTTTGCTGAAATTGTGACCCCGGGGCTTAGGGATTTTTTCAAAAAAATATTTTCTGCCGGATAAGTTTTTGAGGGCTGATTTCTTGTCCTGTGATAAAAAGCCTTCTGTTTCGAGTGCCAAACTTGTCAGGGTAGCATTTTCAAGCTTTTGGCACCATTTTTGAGTGAATTCCCAAAAGTCAGATTTTTGCTGAAATTGTGACCCCGGGGCTTAGGGTTTTTTTCAAAAAAATATTTTCTGCCGGTTAAGTTTTTGAGGGCTGATTTCTTGTCCTGTGATAAAAATCCTTCTTTTAGAGTGTCAAACCTGTCAGGGGAGCATTTTCAAGCTTTTGGCACCATTTTTGAGTGAATTGCCAAAAGTCAGATTTTTGCTGAAATTGTGACCCCGGGGCTTAGGGATTTTTTCAAAAAAAGATTTTCTGCCGGTTAAGTTTTTGAGGTCTGATTTCTTGTCCTGTGATAAAAAGCCTTCTGTTTCGAGTGCCAAACCTTTTAGGGGAGCATTTTCAAGCTTTTGGCACCATTTTTGAGTGAATTGCCAAAAGTCAGATTTTTGCTGAAATTGTGACCCCGAGGCTTAGGGATTTTTTCAAAAAAATATTTTCTGCCGGTTAAGTTTTTGAGGGCTGATTTCTTGTCCTGTGATAAAAAGCCTTCTGTTTCGAGTGTCAAAGCTTTCAGGTGAGCATTTGCAAGCGGTTGGCACCATTTTTGAGTGAATTGCCAAAAGTCAGATTTTTGCTGAAATTGTGACCCCGGGGCTTAGGGATTTTTTCAAAAAAATATTTACTGCCGGATAAGTTTTTGAGGGCTGATTTCTTGTCCTGTGATAAAAAGCCTTCTGTTTCGAGTGCCAAACCTGTCAGGGGAGCATTTGCAACCGGTTGGCACCATTTTTGAGTGAATTGCCAAAAGTCAGATTTTTGCTGAAATTGTGACCATGGGGTTTAGGGATTTTTTCAAAAAAATATTTTCTGCCGGTTAAGTTTTTGAGGGCTGATTTCTTGTCCTGTGCTAAAAAGCCTTCTGTTTCCATCGCCAAACCTTTTAGGGGAGCATTTTCAAGCTTTTGGCACCATTTTTGAGTGAATTGCCAAAAGTCAGATTTTTGCTGAAATTGTGACCCCGGGGCTTAGGGATTTTTTCAAAAAAATATTTTCTGCTGGTTAAGTTTTTGAGGGCTGATTTCTTGTCCTGTGATAAAAAGCCTTCTGTTTCGAGTGCCAAACCTGTCAGGGGAGCACTTGAAACCGGTTCGCACAATTTTTGAGTGAATTGCCAAAAGTCAGATTTTTGCTGAAATTGTGACCCCGGGGCTTAGGGATTTTTTCAAAAAAATATTTTCTGCCGGATAAGTTTTTGAGGGCTGATTTCTTGTCCTGTGATAAAAAGCCTTCTGTTTCCATCGCCAAAGCTTTCAGGGGAGCATTTTCAACCGGTTGGCACCATTTTTGAGTGAATTGCCAAAAGTCAGATTTTTGCTGAAATTGTGACCCCGGGGCTTAGGGATTTTTTCAAAAAAATATTTTCTGCCGGTTAAGTTTTTGAGGGCTGATTTCTTGTCCTGTGATAAAAAGCCTTCTGTTTCCATCGCCAAAGCTTTCAGGGGAGCATTTGCAACCGGTTGGCACCATTTTTGAGTGAACTGCCAAAAGTCAGATTTTTGCTGAAATTGTGACCCCGGGGCTTAGGGATTTTTTCAAAAAAATATTTTCTGCCGGATAAGTTTTTGAGGGCTGATTTCTTGTCCTGTGATAAAAAGCCTTCTGTTTCCATCGCCAAACCTTTTAGGGGAGCATTTTCAAGCTTTTGGCACCATTTTTGAGTGAATTGCCAAAAGTCAGATTTTTGCTGAAATTGTGACCCCGGGGCTTAGGGATTTTTTCAAAAAAATATTTTCTGCTGGTTAAGTTTTTGAGGGCTGATTTCTTGTCCTGTGATAAAAAGCCTTCTGTTTCGAGTGCCAAACCTGTCAGGGGAGCACTTGAAACCGGTTCGCACCATTTTTGAGTGAATTGCCAAAAGTCAGATTTTTGCTGAAATTGTGACCCCGGGGCTTAGGGATTTTTTCAAAAAAATATTTTCTGCCGGATAAGTTTTTGAGGGCTGATTTCTTGTCCTGTGATAAAAAGCCTTCTCTTTCCATCGCCAAAGCTTTCAGGGGAGCATTTTCAACCGGTTGGCACCATTTTTGAGTGAATTGCCAAAAGTCAGATTTTTGTTGAAATTGTGACCCTGGGGCTTAGGGATTTTTTCAAAAAAATATTTTCTGCCGGTTAAGTTTTTGAGGGCTGATTTCTTGTCCTGTGATAAAAAGCCTTCTGTTTCCATCGCCAAAGCTTTCAGGGGAGCATTTGCAACCGGTTGGCACCATTTTTGAGTGAACTGCCAAAAGTCAGATTTTTGCTGAAATTGTGACCCCGGGGCTTAGGGATTTTTTCAAAAAAATATTTTCTGCCGGATAAGTTTTTGAGGGCTGATTTCTTGTCCTGTGATAAAAAGCCTTCTGTTTCGAGTGCCAAACCTGTCAGGGGAGCATTTGCAACCGGTTGGCACCATTTTTGAGTGAATTGCCAAAAGTCAGATTTTTGCTGAAATTGTGACCCCGGGGCTTAGGGATTTTTTCAAAAAAATATTTTCTGCCGGTTAAGTTTTTGAGGGCTGATTTCTTGTCCTGTGATAAAAAGCCTTCTGTTTCCATCGCCAAAGCTTTCAGGGGAGCATTTGCAACCGGTTGGCACCATTTTTGAGTGAACTGCCAAAAGTCAGATTTTTGCTGAAATTGTGACCCCGGGGCTTAGGGATTTTTTCAAAAAAATATTTTCTGCCGGATAAGTTTTTGAGGGCTGATTTCTTGTCCTGTGATAAAAAGCCTTCTGTTTCGAGTGCCAAACCTGTCAGGGGAGCATTTGCAACCGGTTGGCACCATTTTTGAGTGAATTGCCAAAAGTCAGATTTTTGCTGAAATTGTGACCCCGGGGCTTAGGGATTTTTTCAAAAAAATATTTTCTGCCGGTTAAGTTTTTGAGGGCTGATTTCCTGTCCTGTGATAAAAAGCCTTCTGTTTCGAGTGCCAAACCTGTCAGGGGAACATTTGCAACTGGTTGGCACCATTTTTGAGTGAATTGCCAAAAGTCAGATTTTTGCTGAAATTGTGACCCCCGGGGCTTAGTGATTTTTTCAAAAAAATATTTTCTGCCGGTTAAGTTTTTGAGGGCTGATTTCTTGTCCTGTGATAAAAAGCCTTCTGTTTCGAGTGCCAAACCTATCAGGGGAGCATTTGCAAGCGGTTGGCACCATTTTTGAGTGAATTGCCAAAAGTCAGATTTTTGCTGAAATTGTGACCCCGGGGCTTAGGGATTTTTTCAAAAAAATATTTTCTGCCGGTTAAGTTTTTGAAGGCTGATTTCTTGTCCTGTGATAAAAAGCCTTCTGTTTCCATCGCCAAAGATTTCAGGGGATCATTTTCAACCGGTTGGCACCATTTTTGAGTGAATTGCCAAAAGTCAGATTTTTGCTGAAATTGTGACCCTGGGGCTTAGGGATTTTTTCAAAAAAATATTTTCTGCCGGTTAAGTTTTTGAGGGCTGATTTCTTGTCCTGTGATAAAAAGCCTTCTGTTTCCATCGCCAAAGCTTTCAGGGGAGCATTTGCAACCGGTTGGCACCATTTTTGAGTGAACTGCCAAAAGTCAGATTTTTGCTGAAATTGTGACCCCGGGGCTTAGGGATTTTTTCAAAAAAATATTTTCTGCCGGATAAGTTTTTGAGGGCTGATTTCTTGTCCTGTGATAAAAAGCCTTCTGTTTCGAGTGCCAAACTTGTCAGGGTAGCATTTTCAAGCTTTTGGCACCATTTTTGAGTGAATTCCCAAAAGTCAGATTTTTGCTGAAATTGTGACCCCGGGGCTTAGGGTTTTTTTCAAAAAAATATTTTCTGCCGGTTAAGTTTTTGAGGGCTGATTTCTTGTCCTGTGATAAAAAGCCTTCTGTTTCGAGTGTCAAAGCTTTCAGGTGAGCATTTGCAAGCGGTTGGCACCATTTTTGAGTGAATTGCCAAAAGTCAGATTTTTGCTGAAATTGTGACCCCGGGGCTTAGGGATTTTTTCAAAAAAATATTTACTGCCGGATAAGTTTTTGAGGGCTGATTTCTTGTCCTGTGATAAAAAGCCTTCTGTTTCGAGTGCCAAACCTGTCAGGGGAGCATTTGCAACCGGTTGGCACCATTTTTGAGTGAATTGCCAAAAGTCAGATTTTTGCTGAAATTGTGACCATGGGGTTTAGGGATTTTTTCAAAAAAATATTTTCTGCCGGTTAAGTTTTTGAGGGCTGATTTCTTGTCCTGTGATAAAAAGCCTTCTGTTTCCATCGCCAAACCTTTTAGGGGAGCATTTTCAAGCTTTTGGCACCATTTTTGAGTGAATTGCCAAAAGTCAGATTTTTGCTGAAATTGTGACCCCGGGGCTTAGGGATTTTTTCAAAAAAATATTTTCTGCTGGTTAAGTTTTTGAGGGCTGATTTCTTGTCCTGTGATAAAAAGCCTTCTGTTTCGAGTGCCAAACCTGTCAGGGGAGCACTTGAAACCGGTTCGCACCATTTTTGAGTGAATTGCCAAAAGTCAGATTTTTGCTGAAATTGTGACCCCGGGGCTTAGGGATTTTTTCAAAAAAATATTTTCTGCCGGATAAGTTTTTGAGGGCTGATTTCTTGTCCTGTGATAAAAAGCCTTCTGTTTCCATCGCCAAAGCTTTCAGGGGAGCATTTTCAACCGGTTGGCACCATTTTTGAGTGAATTGCCAAAAGTCAGATTTTTGCTGAAATTGTGACCCCGGGGCTTAGGGATTTTTTCAAAAAAATATTTTCTGCCGGTTAAGTTTTTGAGGGCTGATTTCTTGTCCTGTGATAAAAAGCCTTCTGTTTCCATCGCCAAAGCTTTCAGGGGAGCATTTGCAACCGGTTGGCACCATTTTTGAGTGAACTGCCAAAAGTCAGATTTTTGCTGAAATTGTGACCCCGGGGCTTAGGGATTTTTTCAAAAAAATATTTTCTGCCGGATAAGTTTTTGAGGGCTGATTTCTTGTCCTGTGATAAAAAGCCTTCTGTTTCCATCGCCAAACCTTTTAGGGGAGCATTTTCAAGCTTTTGGCACCATTTTTGAGTGAATTGCCAAAAGTCAGATTTTTGCTGAAATTGTGACCCCGGGGCTTAGGGATTTTTTCAAAAAAATATTTTCTGCCGGATAAGTTTTTGAGGGCTGATTTCTTGTCCTGTGATAAAAAGCCTTCTGTTTCGAGTGCCAAACTTGTCAGGGTAGCATTTTCAAGCTTTTGGCACCATTTTTGAGTGAATTCCCAAAAGTCAGATTTTTGCTGAAATTGTGACCCCGGGGCTTAGGGTTTTTTTCAAAAAAATATTTTCTGCCGGTTAAGTTTTTGAGGGCTGATTTCTTGTCCTGTGATAAAAATCCTTCTTTTAGAGTGTCAAACCTGTCAGGGGAGCATTTTCAAGCTTTTGGCACCATTTTTGAGTGAATTGCCAAAAGTCAGATTTTTGCTGAAATTGTGACCCCGGGGCTTAGGGATTTTTTCAAAAAAAGATTTTCTGCCGGTTAAGTTTTTGAGGTCTGATTTCTTGTCCTGTGATAAAAAGCCTTCTGTTTCGAGTGCCAAACCTTTTAGGGGAGCATTTTCAAGCTTTTGGCACCATTTTTGAGTGAATTGCCAAAAGTCAGATTTTTGCTGAAATTGTGACCCCGAGGCTTAGGGATTTTTTCAAAAAAATATTTTCTGCCGGTTAAGTTTTTGAGGGCTGATTTCTTGTCCTGTGATAAAAAGCCTTCTGTTTCGAGTGTCAAAGCTTTCAGGTGAGCATTTGCAAGCGGTTGGCACCATTTTTGAGTGAATTGCCAAAAGTCAGATTTTTGCTGAAATTGTGACCCCGGGGCTTAGGGATTTTTTCAAAAAAATATTTACTGCCGGATAAGTTTTTGAGGGCTGATTTCTTGTCCTGTGATAAAAAGCCTTCTGTTTCGAGTGCCAAACCTGTCAGGGGAGCATTTGCAACCGGTTGGCACCATTTTTGAGTGAATTGCCAAAAGTCAGATTTTTGCTGAAATTGTGACCATGGGGTTTAGGGATTTTTTCAAAAAAATATTTTCTGCCGGTTAAGTTTTTGAGGGCTGATTTCTTGTCCTGTGCTAAAAAGCCTTCTGTTTCCATCGCCAAACCTTTTAGGGGAGCATTTTCAAGCTTTTGGCACCATTTTTGAGTGAATTGCCAAAAGTCAGATTTTTGCTGAAATTGTGACCCCGGGGCTTAGGGATTTTTTCAAAAAAATATTTTCTGCTGGTTAAGTTTTTGAGGGCTGATTTCTTGTCCTGTGATAAAAAGCCTTCTGTTTCGAGTGCCAAACCTGTCAGGGGAGCACTTGAAACCGGTTCGCACCATTTTTGAGTGAATTGCCAAAAGTCAGATTTTTGCTGAAATTGTGACCCCGGGGCTTAGGGATTTTTTCAAAAAAATATTTTCTGCCGGATAAGTTTTTGAGGGCTGATTTCTTGTCCTGTGATAAAAAGCCTTCTGTTTCCATCGCCAAAGCTTTCAGGGGAGCATTTTCAACCGGTTGGCACCATTTTTGAGTGA
The DNA here is from genome assembly GCF_965113315.1 of Podarcis vaucheri. Lineage (NCBI taxonomy): Eukaryota > Metazoa > Chordata > Lepidosauria > Squamata > Lacertidae > Podarcis > Podarcis vaucheri. The sequence continues at coordinate 23,834 of NW_028118689.1, read as the reverse complement.
ATTGCCAAAAGTCAGATTTTTGCTGAAATTGTGACCCCGGGGCTTAGGGATTTTTTCAAAAAAATATTTTCTGCCGGTTAAGTTTTTGAGGGCTGATTTCTTGTCCTGTGATAAAAAGCCTTCTGTTTCCATCGCCAAAGCTTTCAGGGGAGCATTTGCAACCGGTTGGCACCATTTTTGAGTGAACTGCCAAAAGTCAGATTTTTGCTGAAATTGTGACCCCGGGGCTTAGGGATTTTTTCAAAAAAATATTTTCTGCCGGATAAGTTTTTGAGGGCTGATTTCTTGTCCTGTGATAAAAAGCCTTCTGTTTCGAGTGCCAAACCTGTCAGGGGAGCATTTGCAACCGGTTGGCACCATTTTTGAGTGAATTGCCAAAAGTCAGATTTTTGCTGAAATTGTGACCCCGGGGCTTAGGGATTTTTTCAAAAAAATATTTTCTGCCGGTTAAGTTTTTGAGGGCTGATTTCCTGTCCTGTGATAAAAAGCCTTCTGTTTCGAGTGCCAAACCTGTCAGGGGAACATTTGCAACTGGTTGGCACCATTTTTGAGTGAATTGCCAAAAGTCAGATTTTTGCTGAAATTGTGACCCCCGGGGCTTAGTGATTTTTTCAAAAAAATATTTTCTGCCGGTTAAGTTTTTGAGGGCTGATTTCTTGTCCTGTGATAAAAAGCCTTCTGTTTCGAGTGCCAAACCTATCAGGGGAGCATTTGCAAGCGGTTGGCACCATTTTTGAGTGAATTGCCAAAAGTCAGATTTTTGCTGAAATTGTGACCCCGGGGCTTAGGGATTTTTTCAAAAAAATATTTTCTGCCGGTTAAGTTTTTGAAGGCTGATTTCTTGTCCTGTGATAAAAAGCCTTCTGTTTCCATCGCCAAAGATTTCAGGGGATCATTTGCAAGCTTCTGGCACCATTTTTGAGTGAATTGCCAAAAGTCAGATTTTTGCTGAAATTGTGACCCCGGGGCTTAGGGATTTTTTCAAAAAAATATTTTCTGCCGGATAAGTTTTTGAGGGCTGATTTCTTGTCCTGTGATAAAAAGCCTTCTGTTTCGAGTGCCAAACCTGTCAGGGGAGCATTTTCAAGCTTTTGGCAACATTTTTGAGTGAATTGCCAAAAGTCAGATTTTTGCTGAAATTGTGACCCCGGGGCTTAGGGATTTTTTCAAAAAAATATTTACTGCCGGTTAAGTTTTTGAGGGCTGATTTCTTGTCCTGTGATAAAAAGCCTTCTGTTTCGAGTGCCAAAACTTTCAGGTGAGCATTTGCAAGCGGTTGGCACCATTTTTGAGTGAATTGCCAAAAGTCAGATTTTTGCTGAAATTGTGACCCCGGGGCTTAGGGATTTTTTCAAAAAAATATTTTCTGCCGGTTAAGTTTTTGAAGGCTGATTTCTTGTCCTGTGATAAAAAGCCTTCTGTTTCCATCGCCAAAGATTTCAGGGGATCATTTGCAAGCTTCTGGCACCATTTTTGAGTGAATTGCCAAAAGTCAGATTTTTGCTGAAATTGTGACCCCGGGGCTTAGGGATTTTTTCAAAAAAATATTTTCTGCCGGATAAGTTTTTGAGGGCTGATTTCTTGTCCTGTGATAAAAAGCCTTCTGTTTCGAGTGCCAAACCTGTCAGGGGAGCATTTTCAAGCTTTTGGCAACATTTTTGAGTGAATTGCCAAAAGTCAGATTTTTGCTGAAATTGTGACCCCGGGGCTTAGGGATTTTTTCAAAAAAATATTTACTGCCGGTTAAGTTTTTGAGGGCTGATTTCTTGTCCTGTGATAAAAAGCCTTCTGTTTCGAGTGCCAAAACTTTCAGGTGAGCATTTGCAACCGGTTGGCACCATTTTTGAGTGAACTGCCAAAAGTCAGATTTTTGCTGAAATTGTGACCCCGGGGCTTAGGGATTTTTTCAAAAAAATATTTTCTGCCGGATAAGTTTTTGAGGGCTGATTTCTTGTCCTGTGATAAAAAGCCTTCTGTTTCGAGTGCCAAACCTGTCAGGGGAGCATTTGCAACCGGTTGGCACCATTTTTGAGTGAATTGCCAAAAGTCAGATTTTTGCTGAAATTGTGACCATGGGGTTTAGGGATTTTTTCAAAAAAATATTTTCTGCCGGTTAAGTTTTTGAGGGCTGATTTCTTGTCCTGTGCTAAAAAGCCTTCTGTTTCCATCGCCAAACCTTTTAGGGGAGCATTTTCAAGCTTTTGGCACCATTTTTGAGTGAATTGCCAAAAGTCAGATTTTTGCTGAAATTGTGACCCCGGGGCTTAGGGATTTTTTCAAAAAAATATTTTCTGCTGGTTAAGTTTTTGAGGGCTGATTTCTTGTCCTGTGATAAAAAGCCTTCTGTTTCGAGTGCCAAACCTGTCAGGGGAGCACTTGAAACCGGTTCGCACCATTTTTGAGTGAATTGCCAAAAGTCAGATTTTTGCTGAAATTGTGACCCCGGGGCTTAGGGATTTTTTCAAAAAAATATTTTCTGCCGGATAAGTTTTTGAGGGCTGATTTCTTGTCCTGTGATAAAAAGCCTTCTGTTTCCATCGCCAAAGCTTTCAGGGGAGCATTTTCAACCGGTTGGCACCATTTTTGAGTGAATTGCCAAAAGTCAGATTTTTGCTGAAATTGTGACCCCGGGGCTTAGGGATTTTTTCAAAAAAATATTTTCTGCCGGTTAAGTTTTTGAGGGCTGATTTCTTGTCCTGTGATAAAAAGCCTTCTGTTTCCATCGCCAAAGCTTTCAGGGGAGCATTTGCAACCGGTTGGCACCATTTTTGAGTGAACTGCCAAAAGTCAGATTTTTGCTGAAATTGTGACCCCGGGGCTTAGGGATTTTTTCAAAAAAATATTTTCTGCCGGATAAGTTTTTGAGGGCTGATTTCTTGTCCTGTGATAAAAAGCCTTCTGTTTCCATCGCCAAACCTTTTAGGGGAGCATTTTCAAGCTTTTGGCACCATTTTTGAGTGAATTGCCAAAAGTCAGATTTTTGCTGAAATTGTGACCCCGGGGCTTAGGGATTTTTTCAAAAAAATATTTTCTGCTGGTTAAGTTTTTGAGGGCTGATTTCTTGTCCTGTGATAAAAAGCCTTCTGTTTCGAGTGCCAAACCTGTCAGGGGAGCACTTGAAACCGGTTCGCACCATTTTTGAGTGAATTGCCAAAAGTCAGATTTTTGCTGAAATTGTGACCCCGGGGCTTAGGGATTTTTTCAAAAAAATATTTTCTGCCGGATAAGTTTTTGAGGGCTGATTTCTTGTCCTGTGATAAAAAGCCTTCTGTTTCCATCGCCAAAGCTTTCAGGGGAGCATTTTCAACCGGTTGGCACCATTTTTGAGTGAATTGCCAAAAGTCAGATTTTTGCTGAAATTGTGACCCTGGGGCTTAGGGATTTTTTCAAAAAAATATTTTCTGCCGGTTAAGTTTTTGAGGGCTGATTTCTTGTCCTGTGATAAAAAGCCTTCTGTTTCCATCGCCAAAGCTTTCAGGGGAGCATTTGCAACCGGTTGGCACCATTTTTGAGTGAACTGCCAAAGGTCAGATTTTTGCTGAAATTGTGACCCCGGGGCTTAGGGATTTTTTCAAAAAAATATTTTCTGCCGGATAAGTTTTTGAGGGCTGATTTCTTGTCCTGTGATAAAAAGCCTTCTGTTTCGAGTGCCAAACCTGTCAGGGGAGCATTTTCAAGCTTTTGGCACCATTTTTGAGTGAATTGCCAAAAGTCAGATTTTTGCTGAAATTGTGACCCTGGGGCTTAGGGATTTTTTCAAAAAAATATTTTCTGCCGGTTAAGTTTTTGAGGGCTGATTTCTTGTCCTGTGATAAAAAGCCTTCTGTTTTCATCGCCAAAGCTTTCAGGGCAGCATTTTCAAACTTTTGGCACCATTTTTGAGTGAACTGCCAAAAGTCAGATTTTTGCTGAAATTGTGACCCTGGGGCTTAGGGATTTTTTCAAAAAAATATTTTCTGCCGGTTAAGTTTTTGAGGGCTGATTTCCTGTCCTGTGATAAAAAGCCTTCTGTTTCGAGTGCCAAACCTGTCAGGGGAACATTTGCAACTGGTTGGCACCATTTTTGAGTGAATTGCCAAAAGTCAGATTTTTGCTGAAATTGTGACCCCCGGGGCTTAGTGATTTTTTCAAAAAAATATTTTCTGCCGGTTAAGTTTTTGAGGGCTGATTTCTTGTCCTGTGATAAAAAGCCTTCTGTTTCGAGTGCCAAACCTATCAGGGGAGCATTTGCAAGCGGTTGGCACCATTTTTGAGTGAATTGCCAAAAGTCAGATTTTTGCTGAAATTGTGACCCCGGGGCTTAGGGATTTTTTCAAAAAAATATTTTCTGCCGGTTAAGTTTTTGAAGGCTGATTTCTTGTCCTGTGATAAAAAGCCTTCTGTTTCCATCGCCAAACCTATCAGGGGAGCATTTTCAAGCTTTTGGCAACATTTTTGAGTGAATTGCCAAAAGTCAGATTTTTGCTGAAATTGTGACCCCGGGGCTTAGGGATTTTTTCAAAAAAATATTTTCTGCCGGATAAGTTTTTGAGGGCTGATTTCTTGTCCTGTGATAAAAAGCCTTCTGTTTCGAGTGCCAAACTTGTCAGGGGAGCATTTTCAAGCTTTTGGCACCATTTTTGAGTGAATTGCCAAAAGTCAGATTTTTGCTGAAATTGTGACCCTGGGGCTTAGGGATTTTTTCAAAAAAATATTTTCTGCCGGTTAAGTTTTAGAGGGCTGATTTCTTTTCCTGTGATAAAAAGCCTTCTGTTTCCATCGCCAAAGCTTTCAGGGGAGCATTTGCAACCGGTTGGCACCATTTTTGAGTGAACTGCCAAAAGTCAGATTTTTGCTGAAATTGTGACCCCGGGGCTTAGGGATTTTTTCAAAAAAATATTTTCTGCCGGATATGTTTTTGAGGGCTGATTTCTTGTCCTGTGATAAAAAGCCTTCTGTTTCGAGTGCCAAACCTGTCAGGGGAGCATTTTCAAGCTTTTGGCAACATTTTTGAGTGAATTGCCAAAAGTCAGATTTTTGCTGAAATTGTGACCCCGGGGCTTAGGGATTTTTTCAAAAAAATATTTACTGCCGGTTAAGTTTTTGAGGGCTGATTTCTTGTCCTGTGATAAAAAGCCTTCTGTTTCGAGTGCCAAAACTTTCAGGTGAGCATTTGCAAGCGGTTGGCACCATTTTTGAGTGAATTGCCAAAAGTCAGATTTTTGCTGAAATTGTGACCCCGGGGCTTAGGGATTTTTTCAAAAAAATATTTTCTGCCGGATAAGTTTTTGAGGGCTGATTTCTTGTCCTGTGATAAAAAGCCTTCTGTTTCGAGTGCCAAACTTGTCAGGGGAGCATTTTCAAGCTTTTGGCACCATTTTTGAGTGAATTGCCAAAAGTCAGATTTTTGCTGAAATTGTGACCCTGGGGCTTAGGGATTTTTTCAAAAAAATATTTTCTGCCGGTTAAGTTTTTGAGGGCTGATTTCTTGTCCTGTGATAAAAAGCCTTCTGTTTCCATCGCCAAAGCTTTCAGGGGAGCATTTTCAACCGGTTGGCACCATTTTTGAGTGAATTGCCAAAAGTCAGATTTTTGCTGAAATTGTGACCCTGGGGCTTAGGGATTTTTTCAAAAAAATATTTTCTGCCGGTTAAGTTTTTGAGGTCTGATTTCTTGTCCTGTGATAAAAAGCCTTCTGTTTCGAGTGCCAAACCTTTTAGGGGAGCATTTTCAAGCTTTTGGCACCATTTTTGAGTGAATTGCCAAAAGTCAGATTTTTGCTGAAATTGTGACCCCGGGGCTTAGGGATTTTTTCAAAAAAATATTTTCTGCCGGTTAAGTTTTTGAGGGCTGATTTCTTGTCCTGTGATAAAAAGCCTTCTGTTTCGAGTGCCAAAGCTTTCAGGTGAGCATTTGGAAGCGGTTGGCACCATTTTTGAGTGAATTGCCAAAAGTCAGATTTTTGCTGAAATTGTGACCCCGGGGCTTAGGGATTTTTTCAAAAAAATATTTTCTGCCGGTTAAGTTTTTGAGGTCTGATTTCTTGTCCTGTGATAAAAAGCCTTCTGTTTCGAGTGCCAAAACTTTCAGGTGAGCATTTGCAAGCGGTTGGCACCATTTTTGAGTGAATTGCCAAAAGTCAGATTTTTGCTGAAATTGTGACCCCGGGGCTTAGGGATTTTTTCAAAAAAATATTTTCTGCCGGATAAGTTTTTGAGGGCTGATTTCTTGTCCTGTGATAAAAAGCCTTCTGTTTCGAGTGCCAAACTTGTCAGGGGAGCATTTTCAAGCTTTTGGCACCATTTTTGAGTGAATTGCCAAAAGTCAGATTTTTGCTGAAATTGTGACCCTGGGGCTTAGGGATTTTTTCAAAAAAATATTTTCTGCCGGTTAAGTTTTTGAGGTCTGATTTCTTGTCCTGTGATAAAAAGCCTTCTGTTTCCATCGCCAAAGCTTTCAGGGGAGCATTTTCAACCGGTTGGCACCATTTTTGAGTGAAATGCCAAAAGTCAGATTTTTGCTGAAATTGTGACCCTGGGGCTTAGGGATTTTTTCAAAAAAATATTTTCTGCCGGTTAAGTTTTTGAGGGCTGATTTCTTGTCCTGTGATAAAAAGCCTTCTGTTTCCATCGCCAAAGCTTTCAGGGGAGCATTTGCAACCGGTTGGCACCATTTTTGAGTGAACTGCCAAAAGTCAGATTTTTGCTGAAATTGTGGCCCCGGGGCTTAGGGATTTTTTCAAAAAAATATTTTCTGCCGGTTAAGTTTTTGAGGGCTGATTTCTTGTCCTGTGATAAAAAGCCTTCTGTTTCGAGTGCCAAACCTTTCAGGGGAGCATTTTCAAGCTTTTGGCACCATTTTTGAGTGAATTGCCAAAAGTCAGATTTTTGCTGAAATTGTGACCCCGGGGCTTAGGGATTTTTTCAAAAAAATATTTTCTGCCGGTTAAGTTTTTGAGGGCTGATTTCTTGTCCTGTGATAAAAATCCTTCTGTTAGAGTGCCAAACCTGTCAGGGGAGCATTTGCAACCGGTTGGCACCATTTTTGAGTGAATTGCCAAAAGTCAGATTTTTGCTGAAATTGTGACCCCGGGGCTTAGGGATTTTTTCAAAAAAATATTTTCTGCCGGATAAGTTTTTGAGGGCTGATTTCTTGTCCTGTGATAAAAAGCCTTCTGTTTCGAGTGCCAAACTTGTCAGGGGAGCATTTTCAAGCTTTTGGCACCATTTTTGAGTGAATTGCCAAAAGTCAGATTTTTGCTGAAATTGTGACCCCGGGGCTTAGGGATTTTTTCAAAAAAATATTTTCTGCCGGTTAAGTTTTTGAGGTCTGATTTCTTGTCCTGTGATAAAAAGCCTTCTGTTTCGAGTGCCAAACCTTTTAGGGGAGCATTTTCAAGCTTTTGGCACCATTTTTGAGTGAATTGCCAAAAGTCAGATTTTTGCTGAAATTGTGACCCCGAGGCTTAGGGATTTTTTCAAAAAAATATTTTCTGCCGGTTAAGTTTTTGAGGGCTGATTTCTTGTCCTGTGATAAAAAGCCTTCTGTTTCGAGTGTCAAAGCTTTCAGGTGAGCATTTGCAAGCGGTTGGCACCATTTTTGAGTGAATTGCCAAAAGTCAGATTTTTGCTGAAATTGTGACCCCGGGGCTTAGGGATTTTTTCAAAAAAATATTTACTGCCGGATAAGTTTTTGAGGGCTGATTTCTTGTCCTGTGATAAAAAGCCTTCTGTTTCAAGTGCCAAACCTGTCAGGGGAGCATTTGCAACCGGTTGGCACCATTTTTGAGTGAATTGCCAAAAGTCAGATTTTTGCTGAAATTGTGACCATGGGGTTTAGGGATTTTTTCAAAAAAATATTTTCTGCCGGTTAAGTTTTTGAGGGCTGATTTCTTGTCCTGTGCTAAAAAGCCTTCTGTTTCCATCGCCAAACCTTTTAGGGGAGCATTTTCAAGCTTTTGGCACCATTTTTGAGTGAATTGCCAAAAGTCAGATTTTTGCTGAAATTGTGACCCCGGGGCTTAGGGATTTTTTCAAAAAAATATTTTCTGCTGGTTAAGTTTTTGAGGGCTGATTTCTTGTCCTGTGATAAAAAGCCTTCTGTTTCGAGTGCCAAACCTGTCAGGGGAGCACTTGAAACCGGTTCGCACCATTTTTGAGTGAATTGCCAAAAGTCAGATTTTTGCTGAAATTGTGACCCCGGGGCTTAGGGATTTTTTCAAAAAAATATTTTCTGCCGGATAAGTTTTTGAGGGCTGATTTCTTGTCCTGTGATAAAAAGCCTTCTGTTTCCATCGCCAAAGCTTTCAGGGGAGCATTTTCAACCGGTTGGCACCATTTTTGAGTGAATTGCCAAAAGTCAGATTTTTGCTGAAATTGTGACCCTGGGGCTTAGGGATTTTTTCAAAAAAATATTTTCTGCCGGTTAAGTTTTTGAGGGCCGATTTCTTGTCCTGTGATAAAAAGCCTTCTGTTTCCATCGCCAAAGCTTTCAGGGGAGCATTTGCAACCGGTTGGCACCATTTTTGAGTGAACTGCCAAAAGTCAGATTTTTGCTGAAATTGTGACCCCGGGGCTTAGGGATTTTTTCAAAAAAATATTTTCTGCCGGATAAGTTTTTGAGGGCTGATTTCTTGTCCTGTGATAAAAAGCCTTCTGTTTCGAGTGCCAAACCTGTCAGGGGAGCATTTGCAACCGGTTGGCACCATTTTTGAGTGAATTGCCAAAAGTCAGATTTTTGCTGAAATTGTGACCCCGGGGCTTAGGGATTTTTTCAAAAAAATATTTTCTGCCGGTTAAGTTTTTGAGGGCTGATTTCTTGTCCTGTGCTAAAAAGCCTTCTGTTTCCACAGCCAAACCTTTTAGGGGAGCATTTTCAAGCTTTTGGCACCATTTTTGAGTGAATTGCCAAAAGTCAGATTTTTGCTGAAATTGTGACCCTGGGGCTTAGGGATTTTTTCAAAAAAATATTTTCTGCCGGTTAAGTTTTTGAGGGCTGATTTCTTGTCCTGTGATAAAAAGCCTTCTGTTTCCATCGCCAAAGCTTTCAGGGCAGCATTTTCAAACTTTTGGCACCATTTTTGAGTGAACTGCCAAAAGTCAGATTTTTGCTGAAATTGTGACCCTGGGGCTTAGGGATTTTTTCAAAAAAATATTTTCTGCCGGTTAAGTTTTTGAGGGCTGATTTCCTGTCCTGTGATAAAAAGCCTTCTGTTTCGAGTGCCAAACCTGTCAGGGGAACATTTGCAACTGCTTGGCACCATTTTTGAGTGAATTGCCAAAAGTCAGATTTTTGCTGAAATTGTGACCCCCGGGGCTTAGTGATTTTTTCAAAAAAATATTTTCTGCCGGTTAAGTTTTTGAGGGCTGATTTCTTGTCCTGTGATAAAAAGCCTTCTGTTTCGAGTGCCAAACCTATCAGGGGAGCATTTGCAAGCGGTTGGCACCATTTTTGAGTGAATTGCCAAAAGTCAGATTTTTGCTGAAATTGTGACCCCGGGGCTTAGGGATTTTTTCAAAAAAATATTTTCTGCCGGTTAAGTTTTTGAAGGCTGATTTCTTGTCCTGTGATAAAAAGCCTTCTGTTTCCATCGCCAAAGATTTCAGGGGATCATTTGCAAGCTTCTGGCACCATTTTTGAGTGAATTGCCAAAAGTCAGATTTTTGCTGAAATTGTGACCCCGGGGCTTAGGGATTTTTTCAAAAAAATATTTTCTGCCGGATAAGTTTTTGAGGGCTGATTTCTTGTCCTGTGATAAAAAGCCTTCTGTTTCGAGTGCCAAACCTGTCAGGGGAGCATTTTCAAGCTTTTGGCAACATTTTTGAGTGAATTGCCAAAAGTCAGATTTTTGCTGAAATTGTGACCCCGGGGCTTAGGGATTTTTTCAAAAAAATATTTACTGCCGGTTAAGTTTTTGAGGGCTGATTTCTTGTCCTGTGATAAAAAGCCTTCTGTTTCCATCGCCAAAGATTTCAGGGGATCATTTGCAAGCTTCTGGCACCATTTTTGAGTGAATTGCCAAAAGTCAGATTTTTGCTGAAATTGTGACCCCGGGGCTTAGGGATTTTTTCAAAAAAATATTTTCTGCCGGATAAGTTTTTGAGGGCTGATTTCTTGTCCTGTGATAAAAAGCCTTCTGTTTCGAGTGCCAAACCTGTCAGGGGAGCATTTTCAAGCTTTTGGCAACATTTTTGAGTGAATTGCCAAAAGTCAGATTTTTGCTGAAATTGTGACCCCGGGGCTTAGGGATTTTTTCAAAAAAATATTTACTGCCGGTTAAGTTTTTGAGGGCTGATTTCTTGTCCTGTGATAAAAAGCCTTCTGTTTCGAGTGCCAAAACTTTCAGGTGAGCATTTGCAACCGGTTGGCACCATTTTTGAGTGAACTGCCAAAAGTCAGATTTTTGCTGAAATTGTGACCCCGGGGCTTAGGGATTTTTTCAAAAAAATATTTACTGCCGGATAAGTTTTTGAGGGCTGATTTCTTGTCCTGTGATAAAAAGCCTTCTGTTTCGAGTGCCAAACCTGTCAGGGGAGCATTTGCAACCGGTTGGCACCATTTTTGAGTGAATTGCCAAAAGTCAGATTTTTGCTGAAATTGTGACCATGGGGTTTAGGGATTTTTTCAAAAAAATATTTTCTGCCGGTTAAGTTTTTGAGGGCTGATTTCTTGTCCTGTGCTAAAAAGCCTTCTGTTTCCATCGCCAAACCTTTTAGGGGAGCATTTTCAAGCTTTTGGCACCATTTTTGAGTGAATTGCCAAAAGTCAGATTTTTGCTGAAATTGTGACCCCGGGGCTTAGGGATTTTTTCAAAAAAATATTTTCTGCTGGTTAAGTTTTTGAGGGCTGATTTCTTGTCCTGTGATAAAAAGCCTTCTGTTTCGAGTGCCAAACCTGTCAGGGGAGCACTTGAAACCGGTTCGCACCATTTTTGAGTGAATTGCCAAAAGTCAGATTTTTGCTGAAATTGTGACCCCGGGGCTTAGGGATTTTTTCAAAAAAATATTTTCTGCCGGATAAGTTTTTGAGGGCTGATTTCTTGTCCTGTGATAAAAAGCCTTCTGTTTCCATCGCCAAAGCTTTCAGGGGAGCATTTTCAACCGGTTGGCACCATTTTTGAGTGAATTGCCAAAAGTCAGATTTTTGCTGAAATTGTGACCCTGGGGCTTAGGGATTTTTTCAAAAAAATATTTTCTGCCGGTTAAGTTTTTGAGGGCTGATTTCTTGTCCTGTGATAAAAAGCCTTCTGTTTCCATCGCCAAAGCTTTCAGGGGAGCATTTGCAACCGGTTGGCACCATTTTTGAGTGAACTGCCAAAAGTCAGATTTTTGCTGAAATTGTGACCCCGGGGCTTAGGGATTTTTTCAAAAAAATATTTTCTGCCGGATAAGTTTTTGAGGGCTGATTTCTTGTCCTGTGATAAAAAGCCTTCTGTTTCGAGTGCCAAACCTGTCAGGGGAGCATTTGCAACCGGTTGGCACCATTTTTGAGTGAATTGCCAAAAGTCAGATTTTTGCTGAAATTGTGACCCCGGGGCTTAGGGATTTTTTCAAAAAAATATTTACTGCCGGTTAAGTTTTTGAGGGCTGATTTCTTGTCCTGTGATAAAAAGCCTTCTGTTTCGAGTGCCAAAACTTTCAGGTGAGCATTTGCAAGCGGTTGGCACCATTTTTGAGTGAATTGCCAAAAGTCAGATTTTTGCTGAAATTGTGACCCCGGGGCTTAGGGATTTTTTCAAAAAAATATTTTCTGCCGGTTAAGTTTTTGAAGGCTGATTTCTTGTCCTGTGATAAAAAGCCTTCTGTTTCCATCGCCAAAGATTTCAGGGGATCATTTGCAAGCTTCTGGCACCATTTTTGAGTGAATTGCCAAAAGTCAGATTTTTGCTGAAATTGTGACCCCGGGGCTTAGGGATTTTTTCAAAAAAATATTTTCTGCCGGATAAGTTTTTGAGGGCTGATTTCTTGTCCTGTGATAAAAAGCCTTCTGTTTCGAGTGCCAAACCTGTCAGGGGAGCATTTTCAAGCTTTTGGCAACATTTTTGAGTGAATTGCCAAAAGTCAGATTTTTGCTGAAATTGTGACCCCGGGGCTTAGGGATTTTTTCAAAAAAATATTTACTGCCGGTTAAGTTTTTGAGGGCTGATTTCTTGTCCTGTGATAAAAAGCCTTCTGTTTCGTGTGCCAAAACTTTCAGGTGAGCATTTGCAACCGGTTGGCACCATTTTTGAGTGAACTGCCAAAAGTCAGATTTTTGCTGAAATTGTGACCCCGGGGCTTAGGGATTTTTTCAAAAAAATATTTTCTGCCGGATAAGTTTTTGAGGGCTGATTTCTTGTCCTGTGATAAAAAGCCTTCTGTTTCGAGTGCCAAACCTGTCAGGGGAGCATTTGCAACCGGTTGGCACCATTTTTGAGTGAATTGCCAAAAGTCAGATTTTTGCTGAAATTGTGACCATGGGGTTTAGGGATTTTTTCAAAAAAATATTTTCTGCCGGTTAAGTTTTTGAGGGCTGATTTCTTGTCCTGTGCTAAAAAGCCTTCTGTTTCCATCGCCAAACCTTTTAGGGGAGCATTTTCAAGCTTTTGGCACCATTTTTGAGTGAATTGCCAAAAGTCAGATTTTTGCTGAAATTGTGACCCCGGGGCTTAGGGATTTTTTCAAAAAAATATTTTCTGCTGGTTAAGTTTTTGAGGGCTGATTTCTTGTCCTGTGATAAAAAGCCTTCTGTTTCGAGTGCCAAACCTGTCAGGGGAGCACTTGAAACCGGTTCGCACCATTTTTGAGTGAATTGCCAAAAGTCAGATTTTTGCTGAAATTGTGACCCCGGGGCTTAGGGATTTTTTCAAAAAAATATTTTCTGCCGGATAAGTTTTTGAGGGCTGATTTTTTGTCCTGTGATAAAAAGCCTTCTGTTTCCATCGCCAAAGCTTTCAGGGGAGCATTTTCAACCGGTTGGCACCATTTTTGAGTGAATTGCCAAAAGTCAGATTTTTGCTGAAATTGTGACCCCGGGGCTTAGGGATTTTTTCAAAAAAATATTTTCTGCCGGTTAAGTTTTTGAGGGCTGATTTCTTGTCCTGTGATAAAAAGCCTTCTGTTTCCATCGCCAAAGCTTTCAGGGGAGCATTTGCAACCGGTTGGCACCATTTTTGAGTGAACTGCCAAAAGTCAGATTTTTGCTGAAATTGTGACCCCGGGGCTTAGGGATTTTTTCAAAAAAATATTTTCTGCCGGATAAGTTTTTGAGGGCTGATTTCTTGTCCTGTGATAAAAAGCCTTCTGTTTCCATCGCCAAACCTTTTAGGGGAGCATTTTCAAGCTTTTGGCACCATTTTTGAGTGAATTGCCAAAAGTCAGATTTTTGCTGAAATTGTGACCCCGGGGCTTAGGGATTTTTTCAAAAAAATATTTTCTGCTGGTTAAGTTTTTGAGGGCTGATTTCTTGTCCTGTGATAAAAAGCCTTCTGTTTCCATCGCCAAAGCTTTCAGGGGAGCATTTGCAACCGGTTGGCACCATTTTTGAGTGAACTGCCAAAGGTCAGATTTTTGCTGAAATTGTGACCCGGGGCTTAGGGATTTTTTCAAAAAAATATTTTCTGCCGGATAAGTTTTTGAGGGCTGATTTCTTGTCCTGTGATAAAAAGCCTTCTGTTTCGAGTGCCAAACCTGTCAGGGGAGCATTTGCAACCGGTTGGCACCATTTTTGAGTGAATTGCCAAAAGTCAGATTTTTGCTGAAATTGTGACCCCGGGGCTTAGGGATTTTTTCAAAAAAATATTTTCTGCCGGTTAAGTTTTTGAGGGCTGATTTCTTGTCCTGTGATAAAAAGCCTTCTGTTTCGAGTGCCAAACCTGTCAGGGGAGCATTTTCAAGCTTTTGGCACCATTTTTGAGTGAATTGCCAAAAGTCAGATTTTTGCTGAAATTGTGACCCTGGGGCTTAGGGATTTTTTCAAAAAAATATTTTCTGCCGGTTAAGTTTTTGAGGGCTGATTTCTTGTCCTGTGATAAAAAGCCTTCTGTTTCCATCGCCAAAGCTTTCAGGGCAGCATTTTCAAACTTTTGGCACCATTTTTGAGTGAACTGCCAAAAGTCAGATTTTTGCTGAAATTGTGACCCTGGGGCTTAGGGATTTTTTCAAAAAAATATTTTCTGCCGGTTAAGTTTTTGAGGGCTGATTTCCTGTCCTGTGATAAAAAGCCTTCTGTTTCGAGTGCCAAACCTGTCAGGGGAACATTTGCAACTGGTTGGCACCATTTTTGAGTGAATTGCCAAAAGTCAGATTTTTGCTGAAATTGTGACCCCCGGGGCTTAGTGATTTTTTCAAAAAAATATTTTCTGCCGGTTAAGTTTTTGAGGGCTGATTTCTTGTCCTGTGATAAAAAGCCTTCTGTTTCGAGTGCCAAACCTATCAGGGGAGCATTTGCAAGCGGTTGGCACCATTTTTGAGTGAATTGCCAAAAGTCAGATTTTTGCTGAAATTGTGACCCCGGGGCTTAGGGATTTTTTCAAAAAAATATTTTCTGCCGGTTAAGTTTTTGAAGGCTGATTTCTTGTCCTGTGATAAAAAGCCTTCTGTTTCCATCGCCAAACCTATCAGGGGAGCATTTTCAAGCTTTTGGCAACATTTTTGAGTGAATTGCCAAAAGTCAGATTTTTGCTGAAATTGTGACCCCGGGGCTTAGGGATTTTTTCAAAAAAATATTTACTGCCGGTTAAGTTTTTGAGGGCTGATTTCTTGTCCTGTGATAAAAAGCCTTCTGTTTCGAGTGCCAAAACTTTCAGGTGAGCATTTGCAACCGGTTGGCACCATTTTTGAGTGAACTGCCAAAAGTCAGATTTTTGCTGAAATTGTGACCCCGGGGCTTAGGGATTTTTTCAAAAAAATATTTTCTGCCGGATAAGTTTTTGAGGGCTGATTTCTTGTCCTGTGATAAAAAGCCTTCTGTTTCGAGTGCCAAACCTGTCAGGGGAGCATTTTCAAGCTTTTGGCAACATTTTTGAGTGAATTGCCAAAAGTCAGATTTTTGCTGAAATTGTGACCCCGGGGCTTAGGGATTTTTTCAAAAAAATATTTACTGCCGGTTAAGTTTTTGAGGGCTGATTTCTTGTCCTGTGATAAAAAGCCTTCTGTTTCGAGTGCCAAAACTTTCAGGTGAGCATTTGCAAGCGGTTGGCACCATTTTTGAGTGAATTGCCAAAAGTCAGATTTTTGCTGAAATTGTGACCCCGGGGCTTAGGGATTTTTTCAAAAAAATATTTTCTGCCGGATAAGTTTTTGAGGGCTGATTTCTTGTCCTGTGATAAAAAGCCTTCTGTTTCGAGTGCCAAACTTGTCAGGGGAGCATTTTCAAGCTTTTGGCACCATTTTTGAGTGAATTGCCAAAAGTCAGATTTTTGCTGAAATTGTGACCCTGGGGCTTAGGGATTTTTTCAAAAAAATATTTTCTGCCGGTTAAGTTTTAGAGGGCTGATTTCTTTTCCTGTGATAAAAAGCCTTCTGTTTCCATCGCCAAAGCTTTCAGGGGAGCATTTGGAACCGGTTGGCACCATTTTTGAGTGAACTGCCAAAAGTCAGATTTTTGCTGAAATTGTGACCCCGGGGCTTAGGGATTTTTTCAAAAAAATATTTTCTGCCGGATATGTTTTTGAGGGCTGATTTCTTGTCCTGTGATAAAAAGCCTTCTGTTTCGAGTGCCAAACCTGTCAGGGGAGCATTTTCAAGCTTTTGGCAACATTTTTGAGTGAATTGCCAAAAGTCAGATTTTTGCTGAAATTGTGACCCCGGGGCTTAGGGATTTTTTCAAAAAAATATTTTCTGCCGGTTAAGTTTTTGAGGGCTGATTTCTTGTCCTGTGATAAAAAGCCTTCTGTTTCGAGTGCCAAACCTGTCAGGGGAGCATTTTCAAGCTTTTGGCACCATTTTTGAGTGAATTGCCAAAAGTCAGATTTTTGCTGAAATTGTGACCCCGGGGCTTAGGGATTTTTTCAAAAAAATATTTTCTGCCGGATAAGTTTTTGAGGGCTGATTTCTTGTCCTGTGATAAAAAGCCTTCTGTTTCGAGTGCCAAACTTGTCAGGGGAGCATTTTCAAGCTTTTGGCACCATTTTTGAGTGAATTGCCAAAAGTCAGATTTTTGCTGAAATTGTGACCCTGGGGCTTAGGGATTTTTTCAAAAAAATATTTTCTGCCGGTTAAGTTTTTGAGGGCTGATTTCTTGTCCTGTGATAAAAAGCCTTCTGTTTCCATCGCCAAAGCTTTCAGGGGAGCATTTTCAACCGGTTGGCACCATTTTTGAGTGAATTGCCAAAAGTCAGATTTTTGCTGAAATTGTGACCCTGGGGCTTAGGGATTTTTTCAAAAAAATATTTTCTGCCGGTTAAGTTTTTGAGGTCTGATTTCTTGTCCTGTGATAAAAAGCCTTCTGTTTCGAGTGCCAAACCTTTTAGGGGAGCATTTTCAAGCTTTTGGCACCATTTTTGAGTGAATTGCCAAAAGTCAGATTTTTGCTGAAATTGTGACCCCGGGGCTTAGGGATTTTTTCAAAAAAATATTTTCTGCCGGTTAAGTTTTTGAGGGCTGATTTCTTGTCCTGTGATAAAAAGCCTTCTGTTTCGAGTGCCAAAGCTTTCAGGTGAGCATTTGGAAGCGGTTGGCACCATTTTTGAGTGAATTGCCAAAAGTCAGATTTTTGCTGAAATTGTGACCCCGGGGCTTAGGGATTTTTTCAAAAAAATATTTTCTGCCGGTTAAGTTTTTGAGGTCTGATTTCTTGTCCTGTGATAAAAAGCCTTCTGTTTCGAGTGCCAAAACTTTCAGGTGAGCATTTGCAAGCGGTTGGCACCATTTTTGAGTGAATTGCCAAAAGTCAGATTTTTGCTGAAATTGTGACCCCGGGGCTTAGGGATTTTTTCAAAAAAATATTTTCTGCCGGATAAGTTTTTGAGGGCTGATTTCTTGTCCTGTGATAAAAAGCCTTCTGTTTCGAGTGCCAAACTTGTCAGGGGAGCATTTTCAAGCTTTTGGCACCATTTTTGAGTGAATTGCCAAAAGTCAGATTTTTGCTGAAATTGTGACCCTGGGGCTTAGGGATTTTTTCAAAAAAATATTTTCTGCCGGTTAAGTTTTTGAGGGCTGATTTCTTGTCCTGTGATAAAAAGCCTTCTGTTTCCATCGCCAAAGCTTTCAGGGGAGCATTTTCAACCGGTTGGCACCATTTTTGAGTGAAATGCCAAAAGTCAGATTTTTGCTGAAATTGTGACCCTGGGGCTTAGGGATTTTTTCAAAAAAATATTTTCTGCCGGTTAAGTTTTTGAGGGCTGATTTCTTGTCCTGTGATAAAAAGCCTTCTGTTTCCATCGCCAAAGCTTTCAGGGGAGCATTTGCAACCGGTTGGCACCATTTTTGAGTGAACTGCCAAAAGTCAGATTTTTGCTGAAATTGTGGCCCCGGGGCTTAGGGATTTTTTCAAAAAAATATTTTCTGCCGGATAAGTTTTTGAGGGCTGATTTCTTGTCCTGTGATAAAAAGCCTTCTGTTTCGAGTGCCAAACCTGTCAGGGGAGCATTTGCAACCGGTTGGCACCATTTTTGAGTGAATTGCCAAAAGTCAGATTTTTGCTGAAATTGTGACCCCGGGGCTTAGGGATTTTTTCAAAAAAATATTTTCTGCCGGTTAAGTTTTTGAGGGCTGATTTCTTGTCCTGTGATAAAAAGCCTTCTGTTTCGAGTGCCAAACCTGTCAGGGGAGCATTTTCAAGCTTTTGGCACCATTTTTGAGTGAATTGCCAAAAGTCAGATTTTTGCTGAAATTGTGACCCTGGGGCTTAGGGATTTTTTCAAAAAAATATTTTCTGCCGGTTAAGTTTTTGAGGGCTGATTTCTTGTCCTGTGATAAAAAGCCTTCTGTTTCGAGTGCCAAACCTTTCAGGGGAGCATTTTCAAGCTTTTGGCACCATTTTTGAGTGAATTGCCAAAAGTCAGATTTTTGCTGAAATTGTGACCCCGGGGCTTAGGGATTTTTTCAAAAAAATATTTTCTGCCGGTTAAGTTTTTGAGGGCTGATTTCTTGTCCTGTGATAAAAAGCCTTCTGTTTCGAGTGCCAAACTTGTCAGGGGAGCATTTTCAAGCTTTTGGCACCATTTTTGAGTGAATTGCCAAAAGTCAGATTTTTGCTGAAATTGTGACCCTGGGGCTTAGGGATTTTTTCAAAAAAATATTTTCTGCCGGTTAAGTTTTAGAGGGCTGATTTCTTTTCCTGTGATAAAAAGCCTTCTGTTTCCATCGCCAAAGCTTTCAGGGGAGCATTTGCAACCGGTTGGCACCATTTTTGAGTGAACTGCCAAAAGTCAGATTTTTGCTGAAATTGTGACCCCGGGGCTTAGGGATTTTTTCAAAAAAATATTTTCTGCCGGATATGTTTTTGAGGGCTGATTTCTTGTCCTGTGATAAAAAGCCTTCTGTTTCGAGTGCCAAACCTGTCAGGGGAGCATTTTCAAGCTTTTGGCAACATTTTTGAGTGAATTGCCAAAAGTCAGATTTTTGCTGAAATTGTGACCCCGGGGCTTAGGGATTTTTTCAAAAAAATATTTACTGCCGGTTAAGTTTTTGAGGGCTGATTTCTTGTCCTGTGATAAAAAGCCTTCTGTTTCGAGTGCCAAAACTTTAGGGTGAGCATTTGCAAGCGGTTGGCACCATTTTTGAGTGAATTGCCAAAAGTCAGATTTTTGCTGAAATTGTGACCCCGGGGCTTAGGGATTTTTTCAAAAAAATATTTTCTGCCGGATAAGTTTTTGAGGGCTGATTTCTTGTCCTGTGATAAAAAGCCTTCTGTTTCGAGTGCCAAACTTGTCAGGGGAGCATTTTCAAGCTTTTGGCACCATTTTTGAGTGAATTGCCAAAAGTCAGATTTTTGCTGAAATTGTGACCCTGGGGCTTAGGGATTTTTTCAAAAAAATATTTTCTGCCGGTTAAGTTTTTGAGGGCTGATTTCTTGTCCTGTGATAAAAAGCCTTCTGTTTCCATCGCCAAAGCTTTCAGGGGAGCATTTTCAACCGGTTGGCACCATTTTTGAGTGAATTGCCAAAAGTCAGATTTTTGCTGAAATTGTGACCCTGGGGCTTAGGGATTTTTTCAAAAAAATATTTTCTGCCGGTTAAGTTTTTGAGGTCTGATTTCTTGTCCTGTGATAAAAAGCCTTCTGTTTCGAGTGCCAAACCTTTTAGGGGAGCATTTTCAAGCTTTTGGCACCATTTTTGAGTGAATTGCCAAAAGTCAGATTTTTGCTGAAATTGTGACCCCGGGGCTTAGGGATTTTTTCAAAAAAATATTTTCTGCCGGTTAAGTTTTTGAGGGCTGATTTCTTGTCCTGTGATAAAAAGCCTTCTGTTTCGAGTGCCAAAGCTTTCAGGTGAGCATTTGGAAGCGGTTGGCACCATTTTTGAGTGAATTGCCAAAAGTCAGATTTTTGCTGAAATTGTGACCCCGGGGCTTAGGGATTTTTTCAAAAAAATATTTTCTGCCGGTTAAGTTTTTGAGGTCTGATTTCTTGTCCTGTGATAAAAAGCCTTCTGTTTCGAGTGCCAAAACTTTCAGGTGAGCATTTGCAAGCGGTTGGCACCATTTTTGAGTGAATTGCCAAAAGTCAGATTTTTGCTGAAATTGTGACCCCGGGGCTTAGGGATTTTTTCAAAAAAATATTTTCTGCCGGATAAGTTTTTGAGGGCTGATTTCTTGTCCTGTGATAAAAAGCCTTCTGTTTCGAGTGCCAAACTTGTCAGGGGAGCATTTTCAAGCTTTTGGCACCATTTTTGAGTGAATTGCCAAAAGTCAGATTTTTGCTGAAATTGTGACCCTGGGGCTTAGGGATTTTTTCAAAAAAATATTTTCTGCCGGTTAAGTTTTTGAGGGCTGATTTCTTGTCCTGTGATAAAAAGCCTTCTGTTTCCATCGCCAAAGCTTTCAGGGGAGCATTTTCAACCGGTTGGCACCATTTTTGAGTGAAATGCCAAAAGTCAGATTTTTGCTGAAATTGTGACCCTGGGGCTTAGGGATTTTTTCAAAAAAATATTTTCTGCCGGTTAAGTTTTTGAGGGCTGATTTCTTGTCCTGTGATAAAAAGCCTTCTGTTTCCATCGCCAAAGCTTTCAGGGGAGCATTTGCAACCGGTTGGCACCATTTTTGAGTGAACTGCCAAAAGTCAGATTTTTGCTGAAATTGTGGCCCCGGGGCTTAGGGATTTTTTCAAAAAAATATTTTCTGCCGGATAAGTTTTTGAGGGCTGATTTCTTGTCCTGTGATAAAAAGCCTTCTGTTTCGAGTGCCAAACCTGTCAGGGGAGCATTTGCAACCGGTTGGCACCATTTTTGAGTGAATTGCCAAAAGTCAGATTTTTGCTGAAATTGTGACCCCGGGGCTTAGGGATTTTTTCAAAAAAATATTTTCTGCCGGTTAAGTTTTTGAGGGCTGATTTCTTGTCCTGTGATAAAAAGCCTTCTGTTTCGAGTGCCAAACCTGTCAGGGGAGCATTTTCAAGCTTTTGGCACCATTTTTGAGTGAATTGCCAAAAGTCAGATTTTTGCTGAAATTGTGACCCTGGGGCTTAGGGATTTTTTCAAAAAAATATTTTCTGCCGGTTAAGTTTTTGAGGGCTGATTTCTTGTCCTGTGATAAAAAGCCTTCTGTTTCGAGTGCCAAACCTTTCAGGGGAGCATTTTCAAGCTTTTGGCACCATTTTTGAGTGAATTGCCAAAAGTCAGATTTTTGCTGAAATTGTGACCCCGGGGCTTAGGGATTTTTTCAAAAAAATGTTTTCTGCCGGTTAAGTTTTTGAGGGCTGATTTCTTGTCCTGTGATAAAAATCCTTCTGTTAGAGTGCCAAACCTGTCAGGGGAGCATTTGCAACCGGTTGGCACCATTTTTGAGTGAATTGCCAAAAGTCAGATTTTTGCTGAAATTGTGACCCCGGGGCTTAGGGATTTTTTCAAAAAAATATTTTCTGCCGGATAAGTTTTTGAGGGCTGATTTCTTGTCCTGTGATAAAAAGCCTTCTGTTTCGAGTGCCAAACCTTTTAGGGGAGCATTTTCAAGCTTTTGGCACCATTTTTGAGTGAATTGCCAAAAGTCAGATTTTTGCTGAAATTGTGACCCCGAGGCTTAGGGATTTTTTCAAAAAAATATTTTCTGCCGGTTAAGTTTTTGAGGGCTGATTTCTTGTCCTGTGATAAAAAGCCTTCTGTTTCGAGTGTCAAAGCTTTCAGGTGAGCATTTGCAAGCGGTTGGCACCATTTTTGAGTGAATTGCCAAAAGTCAGATTTTTGCTGAAATTGTGACCCCGGGGCTTAGGGATTTTTTCAAAAAAATATTTACTGCCGGATAAGTTTTTGAGGGCTGATTTCTTGTCCTGTGATAAAAAGCCTTCTGTTTCGAGTGCCAAACCTGTCAGGGGAGCATTTGCAACCGGTTGGCACCATTTTTGAGTGAATTGCCAAAAGTCAGATTTTTGCTGAAATTGTGACCATGGGGTTTAGGGATTTTTTCAAAAAAATATTTTCTGCCGGTTAAGTTTTTGAGGGCTGATTTCTTGTCCTGTGCTAAAAAGCCTTCTGTTTCCATCGCCAAACCTTTTAGGGGAGCATTTTCAAGCTTTTGGCACCATTTTTGAGTGAATTGCCAAAAGTCAGATTTTTGCTGAAATTGTGACCCCGGGGCTTAGGGATTTTTTCAAAAAAATATTTTCTGCCGGTTAAGTTTTTGAGGGCTGATTTCTTGTCCTGTGATAAAAAGCCTTCTGTTTCCATCGCCAAAGCTTTCAGGGGAGCATTTGCAACCGGTTGGCACCATTTTTGAGTGAACTGCCAAAAGTCAGATTTTTGCTGAAATTGTGACCCCGGGGCTTAGGGATTTTTTCAAAAAAATATTTTCTGCCGGATAAGTTTTTGAGGGCTGATTTCTTGTCCTGTGATAAAAAGCCTTCTGTTTCCATCGCCAAACCTTTTAGGGGAGCATTTTCAAGCTTTTGGCACCATTTTTGAGTGAATTGCCAAAAGTCAGATTTTTGCTGAAATTGTGACCCCGGGGCTTAGGGATTTTTTCAAAAAAATATTTTCTGCTGCTTAAGTTTTTGAGGGCTGATTTCTTGTCCTGTGATAAAAAGCCTTCTGTTTCCATCGCCAAAGCTTTCAGGGGAGCATTTTCAACCGGTTGGCACCATTTTTGAGTGAAATGCCAAAAGTCAGATTTTTGCTGAAATTGTGACCCTGGGGCTTAGGGATTTTTTCAAAAAAATATTTTCTGCCGGTTAAGTTTTTGAGGGCTGATTTCTTGTCCTGTGATAAAAAGCCTTCTGTTTCCATCGCCAAAGCTTTCAGGGGAGCATTTGCAACCGGTTGGCACCATTTTTGAGTGAACTGCCAAAAGTCAGATTTTTGCTGAAATTGTGGCCCCGGGGCTTAGGGATTTTTTCAAAAAAATATTTTCTGCCGGATAAGTTTTTGAGGGCTGATTTCTTGTCCTGTGATAAAAAGCCTTCTGTTTCGAGTGCCAAACCTGTCAGGGGAGCATTTTCAAGCTTTTGGCACCATTTTTGAGTGAATTGCCAAAAGTCAGATTTTTGCTGAAATTGTGACCCTGGGGCTTAGGGATTTTTTCAAAAAAATATTTTCTGCCGGTTAAGTTTTTGAGGGCTGATTTCTTGTCCTGTGATAAAAAGCCTTCTGTTTCGAGTGCCAAACCTTTCAGGGGAGCATTTTCAAGCTTTTGGCACCATTTTTGAGTGAATTGCCAAAAGTCAGATTTTTGCTGAAATTGTGACCCCGGGGCTTAGGGATTTTTTCAAAAAAATATTTTCTGCCGGTTAAGTTTTTGAGGGCTGATTTCTTGTCCTGTGATAAAAATCCTTCTGTTAGAGTGCCAAACCTGTCAGGGGAGCATTTGCAACCGGTTGGCACCATTTTTGAGTGAATTGCCAAAAGTCAGATTTTTGCTGAAATTGTGACCCCGGGGCTTAGGGATTTTTTCAAAAAAATATTTTCTGCCGGATAAGTTTTTGAGGGCTGATTTCTTGTCCTGTGATAAAAAGCCTTCTGTTTCGAGTGCCAAACTTGTCAGGGGAGCATTTTCAAGCTTTTGGCACCATTTTTGAGTGAATTGCCAAAAGTCAGATTTTTGCTGAAATTGTGACCCCCGGGGCTTAGGGATTTTTTCAAAAAAATATTTTCTGCCGGTTAAGTTTTTGAGGTCTGATTTCTTGTCCTGTGATAAAAAGCCTTCTGTTTCGAGTGCCAAACCTTTTAGGGGAGCATTTTCAAGCTTTTGGCACCATTTTTGAGTGAATTGCCAAAAGTCAGATTTTTGCTGAAATTGTGACCCCGAGGCTTAGGGATTTTTTCAAAAAAATATTTTCTGCCGGTTAAGTTTTTGAGGGCTGATTTCTTGTCCTGTGATAAAAAGCCTTCTGTTTCGAGTGTCAAAGCTTTCAGGTGAGCATTTGCAAGCGGTTGGCACCATTTTTGAGTGAATTGCCAAAAGTCAGATTTTTGCTGAAATTGTGACCCCGGGGCTTAGGGATTTTTTCAAAAAAATATTTACTGCCGGATAAGTTTTTGAGGGCTGATTTCTTGTCCTGTGATAAAAAGCCTTCTGTTTCGAGTGCCAAACCTGTCAGGGGAGCATTTGCAACCGGTTGGCACCATTTTTGAGTGAATTGCCAAAAGTCAGATTTTTGCTGAAATTGTGACCATGGGGTTTAGGGATTTTTTCAAAAAAATATTTTCTGCCGGTTAAGTTTTTGAGGGCTGATTTCTTGTCCTGTGCTAAAAAGCCTTCTGTTTCCATCGCCAAACCTTTTAGGGGAGC
>NW_028118690.1:40000-41570 GCF_965113315.1 Podarcis vaucheri | reverse complement strand
CTGAAGGGAGAGAGAAGAAAGGAGGGAGGGAGAGAGGGAAGGAAGGAAGGGAAGGAAAGAAGGGAAGGAAGGAAATCAGGAAGGAAGGAAAGGGAGGGAGGAAGGAAAGAAGGAAGGGAAGGAAGGGGGGAGAGAGAAGGAAGGAAGGAAGGAAGGAGAGGGAGAGAAAAGGAAGGAGAGATAAAGAGGGAGTGAAGAGCAGAGAGAGAAGAAAGGAAGGAGAGAGAGAGAGAAAGGGAGAGAGAAAGAGAGAAGGAAGGAATGAGAAAGAGGGAGAGAGAAGGAAGGAAGGAGAGAGAAAGGAAGGAAGGAAGAGAAAGGGAGAGGGAAAGAGAGAAGGAAGGAAGGAAGGAGAAAGAGAGGGAAGGAAGGAGAGAGAAAGGAAGGAAGGAGGAGAAAGAGAAAGGGAGAGGGAAAGAGAAGGAAGGAAGGAGAAAAAGGGGGAGAGATGGATGGATGGATGGATGGATGGAAGGAAGGAAGGAGAAAGAGAGGGAGAGAGAAAGGAAGGAGGGAGGAAGAGAAGGAAGGAAGGAGAGAGAGGGAGGGAAGGAAGGTAGGAAGGAAGGAAGGAGAGAGAAAGGAGGGAGGGAGAAAGAGAAGGAAGGAAGGAGAGAGAGAGAAAGAGAGAGGGAGAGAGGGAAAGAGAGAAGGAAGGAAGGAGAAAGAGAGGGAGAGAGAAAGGAAGGAGGGAGGAAGAGAAGGAAGGAAGGAGAGAGAGAGAGGGAGGGAAGGAAGGTAGGAAGGAAGGAAGGAGAGAGAAAGGAGGGAGAGAGAGAGGGAAAGAGAGAAGGAAGGAATGAGAAAGAGAGGGAGAGAGAGAGAGCAGACCATCTGGTCCCACAAGTCCATCCCATAGGTCCATCCGGTCAAGATGTCCACCAAGTCTCTGAGACCCACAGATGGATCCACCATAGGGCGGTCTATGGGGCCAAGGGGAGAGAGAGAGAAGGAAGGGAGGAAGGAAGGAAGGAAGGAAGGAAAGGAGAGAGAGAGAGAAGGAAGGAAGAAGAACAAGAGATAGGGGGAGAGAGAAGGGGAGAGATAGGGAGGGAAGGAAGGAAGGAAGGAGAGGGAGAGAGAGAAGGAAGGAAGGAAGGAGGGAAGGAACGGTGGAAGGAAGGAAAGAAGGAGAGGGAGAGAGAGAGAAGGAAGGAAGGAAGAAGAAAGAGAGAAGGAGGGAAGGGAGGGAGGGAGAAAGAGAGAAGGGGAGAGGGAGGTAGGGAAGGAAGGAAGGACAACAAGAGAAGGAAGGAGAGGGAGAGAGAGGGAAGGAAGGAAGGAAGGAGAGGGAGAGAGAGAAAAGGAAGGAAGGAAGGAGAGAGAGAGAGAGAAAAGGAAGGAAGGAGAGGGAGAGAGAGAGAAGGAAGGAAGGAAGGAAGGAAGGAAGGAAGGAAGGAAGGAAGGAAGGAAAGGAGAGAGAGAGAGAAGGAAGGAAGGAAGGAAGGAAGAAGAACAAGAGATAGGGGGAGAGAGAAGGGGAGAGATAGGGAAGGAAGGAAGGAAGGAAGGAGAGGGAGAGAGAGAAGGAAGGAAGGAAGGAAGGAAGGAAGGAAGGAGGGAAGGAACG
>NW_028118690.1:35000-37500 GCF_965113315.1 Podarcis vaucheri | reverse complement strand
GGGGAGAGAGATGGAAAGGAGGGAAGGAAGGGTGGAAAGAAGGAAGGAGAGGGAGAGAGGGGAGGAAGGAAGGAGAACAAGAGATAGAGGGAGAGAGAAGGGGAGAGAAGGAGGGAAGGAAGGGAGGAAGGAAGGAAGGAGAGGGAGAGAGAGAAGGAACGAAGGAGAGGGAGAGAAGGAAGGAAGGAAGGAAGGAAGGAAGGAAGGAAGGAAGGAAGGAAGGAAGGAAGGAGAGGGACAGAGAGAGAAGGAAGGAAGGAAGGAAGGAAGGAGAGGGACAGAGAGAGAAGGAAGGAAGGAGAGGGAGAGAAGGAAGGAAGGAAGGAAGGAAGGAAGGAAGGAAGGAAGGAAGGAAGGAAGGAAGGAGAGGAGAGACAGAGAAGACAGAGAAGGGAGAGAGAAGGGGGGAGAGAAGGAAGGAAGGAGGGAAGGAAGGGTGAAAGGAAGGAAGGAAAGAAGGAGAGGGACAGAGAGAGAAGGAAGGAAGGAAGGAAGGCAGGCAGGAAGGAAGGAAGAGAAAGAGAGAGAAAGGGAGAGGGAAAGAGAGTCCGCCCCACAGAATCCATGGGTCACGGCTTGGTCCTTCCTCAGCCCCACAAGTCAAGAGATGGGTCCCTCAGCGTGAGGAGACCCAACTCTAGGAGAGAGAGAGAAGGAAGGAAGGAAGGAAGGAGAAGAAGAGATAGAGGGAGAGAGAAGGGGAGAGAGATGGATGGATGGAAGGAAGGAAGGAAGGAAGGAAGGAAGGAAGGAAGGAGAGAGAAGGAAGGAAGGAAGGAAGGAGAACAAGAGATAGAGGGAGAGAGAAGGGGAGAGAGGGAAGGAAGGAGGGAAGGAAGGGAGGAAGGAAGGAGAGGGAGAGAGAGAGAGAGAGAAGGAAGGAAGGAGAGGGAGATAGAGAGAAGGAAGGAAGGAAGGAGGGGAGGGAGGGAGAAAGAGAGAGAAGGAAGGAAGGAGAACAAGAGATAGAGGCAGAGAGAAGGGGAGAGAGAAGGGAGGGAGGGAGGGAGGAAGGAAGGAAGGAAAGAAGGGAAGGAGAGAGAGAGAGAAGGAAGGAAGGAAGGAGGGAGGGAAGGAAGGGTGGAAGGAAGGAAGGAAGGAAGGAAGGAAGGAAGGAAGGAGAGGGAGAGAGAGAAGGAAGGAAGGAAGGAAGGAAGGAGGGAAGGAAGGGTGAAAGGAAGGAAGGAAAGAAGGAGAGGGACAGAGAGAGAAGGAAGGAAGGAAGGAAGGAAGGAAGGAAGGAAGGAAGGAAGGAAGGAGGGAAGGAAGGGTGAAAGGAAGGAAGGAAAGAAGGAGAGGGAGAGAGAGAGAAGGAAGGAAGGAAGGAAGGAAGGAGAACAAGAGAAGGAAGGAAGGAAGAGAAAGAGAGAGAAAGGGAGAGGGAAAGAGAGTCCGCCCCACAGAATCCATGGGTCACGGCTTGGTCCTTCCTCAGCCCCACAAGTCAAGAGATGGGTCCCTCAGCGTGAGGAGACCCAACTCTAGGAGAGAGAGAGAAGGAAGGAAGGAAGGAAGGAAGGAAGGAGAAGAAGAGATAGAGGGAGAGAGGGGAGAGATGGGTGGAAGGAAGGAAGGAAGAGAGAGAGAGAGAGAGGGGAGGGAGGGAAGGGAACGAGAGAAGGAAGGAAGGAGAACAAGAGATAGAGGTAGAGAGAAGGGGAGAGAGATGGATGGAGGGGAGGAAGGAAGGAAAGAAGGAGAGGGAGAGAGAGAGAAGGAAGGAAGGAGAGGGAGAGAAAGAGAAGGAAGGAAGGAAGGAAGGAAGGAAGGAAGGAAGGAAGGAAGGAAGGAGAGGGACAGAGAGAGAAGGAAGGAAGGAGAACAAGAGATAGAGGGAGAGAGAAGGGGAGAAGGAAGGAAGGAAGGAAGGAAGGAAGGAAGGAAGGAAGGAAGGAGAGGGAGAGAGAGAGAAGGAAGGAAGGAAGGAAGGAGAACAAGAGAAGGAAGGAAGGAAGAGAAAGAGAGAGAAAGGGAGAGGGAAAGAGAGTCCGCCCCACAGAATCCATGGGTCACGGCTTGGTCCTTCCTCAGCCCCACAAGTCAAGAGATGGGTCCCTCAGCGTGAGGAGACCCAACTCTAGGAGAGAGAGAGAAGGAAGGAAGGAAGGAAGGAAGGAAGGAGAAGAAGAGATAGAGGGAGAGAGGGAGAGATGGGTGGAAGGAAGGAAGGAAGAGAGAGAGAGAGAGAGGGGAGGGAGGGAAGGGAACGAGAGAAGGAAGGAAGGAGAACAAGAGATAGAGGTAGAGAGAAGGGGAGAGAGATGGATGGAGGGGAGGAAGGAAGGAAAGAAGGAGAGGGAGAGAGAGAGAAGGAAGGAAGGAGAGGGAGAGAAAGAGAAGGAAGGAAGGAAGGAAGGAAGGAAGGAAGGAAGGAGAGGGACAGAGAGAGAAGGAAGGAAGGAGAACAAGAGATAGAGGGAGAGAGAAGGGGAGAAGGAAGGAAGGAAGGAAGGAAGGAAGGAAGGAAGGAAGGAGAGGGAGAGAGAGAGAAGGAAGGAGG
>NW_028118690.1:15000-30000 GCF_965113315.1 Podarcis vaucheri | reverse complement strand
GAAGGAAGGAAGGAAGGAGAACAAGAGAAGGAAGGAAGGAAGGAAGGAATGAGAAAGAGAGGGAGAGAGAGAGAGCAGACCATCTGGTCCCACAAGTCCATCCCATAGGTCCATCCGGTCAAGATGTCCACCAAGTCTCTGAGACCCATAGATGGATCCACCATAGGGCGGTCTATGGGGCCAAGGGGTCGTCGGTCGGAGTCCCAGCCCCATAGTCCGCCCCACAGAATCCATGGGTCACTGCTTGGTCCTCCCTCAGCCCCACAAGTCCACCAGGTCCAGAGATGGGTCCCTCAGCTTGAGGAGACCCAACTCTAGGAGAGAGAGAGAAGGAAGGAAGGAAGGAAGGAAGGAAGGAAGGAAAGAAAGAAAGGAGAGGGAGAGAGAGAAGGAAGGAAGGAGAACAAGAGATAGAGGGAGAGAGAAGGGGAGAGAGAAGGAAGGAAGGAAGGAAGGAAGGAAGGAAAGGAGAGGGAGAGAGAGAAGGAAGGAAGGAGAACAAGAGATAGAGGGAGAGAGAAGGGGAAAGAGATGGATGGATGGATGGATAGAAGGAAGGAGAAAAATAGATAGAGGGAGAGAGAAGGGGAGAGAGAGAAGGAAGGAAGGAAGGAAGGAGAACAAGAGATAGAGGGAGAGAGAAGGGGAGAGAGATGGAAAGGAGGGAAGGAAGGGTGGAAAGAAGGAAGGAGAGGGAGAGAGGGGAGGAAGGAAGGAGAACAAGAGATAGAGGGAGAGAGAAGGGGAGAGAAGGAGGGAAGGAAGGAAGGAAGGAAGGAGAGGGAGAGAGAGAAGGAACGAAGGAGAGGGAGAGAAGGAAGGAAGGAAGGAAGGAAGGAAGGAAGGAAGGAGAGGGACAGAGAGAGAAGGAAGGAAGGAAGGAAGGAGAGGGACAGAGAGAGAAGGAAGGAAGGAGAGGGAGAGAAGGAAGGAAGGAAGGAAGGAGAGGGAGAGACAGAGAAGACAGAGAAGGGAGAGAGAAGGGGGGAGAGAAGGAAGGAAGGAGGGAAGGAAGGGTGAAAGGAAGGAAGGAAAGAAGGAGAGGGACAGAGAGAGAAGGAAGGAAGGAAGGAAGGCAGGCAGGAAGGAAGGAAGAGAAAGAGAGAGAAAGGGAGAGGGAAAGAGAGTCCGCCCCACAGAATCCATGGGTCACGGCTTGGTCCTTCCTCAGCCCCACAAGTCCAGAGATGGGTCCCTCAGCGTGAGGAGACCCAACTCTAGGAGAGAGAGAGAAGGAAGGAAGGAAGGAAGGAAGGAAGGAAGGAAGGAAAGAAGAGATAGAGGGAGAGAGGGGAGAGATGGGTGGAAGGAAGGAAGGAAGAGAGAGAGAGAGAGAGGGGAGGGAGGGAAGGGAACGAGAGAAGGAAGGAAGGAGAACAAGAGATAGAGGTAGAGAGAAGGGGAGAGAGATGGATGGAGGGGAGGAAGGAAGGAAAGAAGGAGAGGGAGAGAGAGAGAAGGAAGGAAGGAGAGGGAGAGAAAGAGAAGGAAGGAAGGAAGGAAGGAAGGAAGGAAGGAAGGAAGGAAGGAGAGGGACAGAGAGAGAAGGAAGGAAGGAGAGCAAGAGATAGAGGGAGAGAGAAGGGGAGAGAGAAGGAAGGAAGGAAGGAAGGAAGGAAGGAAGGAAGGAAGGAAGGAAGGAAGGAAGGAGAGGGAGAGAGAGAGAAGGAAGGGAGGAGAACAAGAGATAGAGGGAGAGAGAAGGGGAGAGAGAAGGAAGGAGAGGGAGAGAGAGAGAAGGAAGGAAGGAAGGAAGGAAGGAAGGAAGGAAGGAAGGAAGGAAGGAAGGGTGGAAGGAAGGAAGGAAGGAAAGAAGGAAGGAAGGAAGGAGAGGGAGAGACAGAGAAGACAGAGAAGGGAGAGAGAAGGGGGGAGAGAAGGAAGGAAGGAGGGAAGGAAGGGTGAAAGGAAGGAAGGAAAGAAGGAGAGGGACAGAGAGAGAAGGAAGGAAGGAAGGAAGGAAGGAAGGCAGGCAGGAAGGAAGGAAGAGAAAGAGAGAGAAAGGGAGAGGGAAAGAGAGTCCGCCCCACAGAATCCATGGGTCACGGCTTGGTCCTTCCTCAGCCCCACAAGTCAAGAGATGGGTCCCTCAGCGTGAGGAGACCCAACTCTAGGAGAGAGAGAGAAGGAAGGAAGGAAGGAAGGAAGGAAGGAGAAGAAGAGATAGAGGGAGAGAGGGGAGAGATGGGTGGAAGGAAGGAAGGAAGAGAGAGAGAGAGAGAGGGGAGGGAGGGAAGGGAACGAGAGAAGGAAGGAAGGAGAACAAGAGATAGAGGTAGAGAGAAGGGGAGAGAGATGGATGGAGGGGAGGAAGGAAGGAAAGAAGGAGAGGGAGAGAGAGAGAAGGAAGGAAGGAGAGGGAGAGAAAGAGAAGGAAGGAAGGAAGGAAGGAAGGAAGGAAGGAAGGAAGGAAGGAAGGAAGGAAGGAAGGAGAGGGACAGAGAGAGAAGGAAGGAAGGAGAACAAGAGATAGAGGGAGAGAGAAGGGGAGAGAGAAGGAAGGAAGGAAGGAAGGAAGGAAGGAAGGAAGGAAGGAGAGGGAGAGAGAGAGAAGGAAGGGAGGAGAACAAGAGATAGAGGGAGAGAGAAGGGGAGAGAGAAGGAAGGAGAGGGAGAGAGAGAGAAGGAAGGAAGGAAGGAAGGAAGGAAGGAAGGAAGGAAGGAAGGAAGGAAGGAAGGAAGGAGAGGGAGAGACAGAGAAGACAGAGAAGGGAGAGAGAAGGGGGGAGAGAAGGAAGGAAGGAGGGAAGGAAGGGTGAAAGGAAGGAAGGAAAGAAGGAGAGGGACAGAGAGAGAAGGAAGGAAGGAAGGAAGGCAGGCAGGAAGGAAGGAAGAGAAAGAGAGAGAAAGGGAGAGGGAAAGAGAGTCCGCCCCACAGAATCCATGGGTCACGGCTTGGTCCTTCCTCAGCCCCACAAGTCCAGAGATGGGTCCCTCAGCGTGAGGAACCCAACTCTAGGAGAGAGAGAGAAGGAAGGAAGGAAGGAAGGAAGGAGAAGAAGAGATAGAGGTAGAGAGAAGGGGAGAGAGATGGAAGGAAGGAAGGAAGGAAGGAAGGAAGGAAAGAAGGAGAGAGAGAGAGAAGGAAGGAAGGAAGGAGAAGAAGAGATAGAGGGAGAGAGAAGGGGAGAGAGATGGAAGGAAGGAAAGAAGGAGAGAGAGAGAAGGAAGGAAGGAAGGAAGGAAGGAGAACAAGAGATAGAGGGAGAGAGAAGGGGAGAGAGGGAAGGAAGGAGGGAAGGAAGGGAGGAAGGAAGGAGAGGGAGAGAGAGAGAGAGAGAAGGAAGGAAGGAGAGGGAGATAGAGAGAAGGAAGGAAGGAAGGAGGGGAGGGAGGGAGAAAGAGAGAGAAGGAAGGAAGGAGAACAAGAGATAGAGGCAGAGAGAAGGGGAGAGAGAAGGGAGGGAGGAAGGAAAGAAGGGAAGGAGAGAGAGAGAGAGAAGGAAGGAAGGAGGGAGGGAAGGAAGGGTGGAAGGAAGGAAGGAGAGGGAGAGAGAGAAGGAAGGAAGGAAGGAGGGAAGGAAGGGTGAAAGGAAGGAAGGAAAGAAGGAGAGGGACAGAGAGAGAAGGAAGGAAGGAAGGAAGGAAGGAAGGAAGGAAGGAAGGAAGGAAGGAGGGAAGGAAGGGTGAAAGGAAGGAAGGAAAGAAGGAGAGGGAGAGAGAGAGAAGGAAGGAAGGAAGGAAGGAGAACAAGAGAAGGAAGGAAGGAAGAGAAAGAGAGAGAAAGGGAGAGGGAAAGAGAGTCCGCCCCACAGAATCCATGGGTCACGGCTTGGTCCTTCCTCAGCCCCACAAGTCAAGAGATGGGTCCCTCAGCGTGAGGAGACCCAACTCTAGGAGAGAGAGAGAAGGAAGGAAGGAAGGAGAACAAGAGATAGAGGTAGAGAGAAGGGGAGAGAGATGGAAGGAAGGAAGGAAGGAAGGAAGGAAAGAAGGAGAGAGAGAGAAGGAAGGAAGGAAGGAGAAGAAGAGATAGAGGGAGAGAGAAGGGGAGAGAGATGGAAGGAAGGAAGGAAGGAAGGAAGGAAGGAAGGAGAAGAAGAGATAGAGGGAGAGAGGGGAGAGATGGATGGAAGGAAGGAAGGAAGAGAGAGAGAGAGAGAGGGGAGGGAGGGAAGGGAACGAGAGAAGGAAGGAAGGAGAACAAGAGATAGAGGTAGAGAGAAGGGGAGAGAGATGGATGGAGGGGAGGAAGGAAGGAAAGAAGGAGAGGGAGAGAGAGAGAAGGAAGGAAGGAGAGGGAGAGAAAGAGAAGGAAGGAAGGAAGGAAGGAAGGAAGGAAGGAAGGAAGGAAGGAAGGAAGGAGAGGGACAGAGAGAGAAGGAAGGAAGGAGAACAAGAGATAGAGGGAGAGAGAAGGGGAGAGAGAAGGAAGGAGAGGGAGAGAGAGAGAAGGAAGGAAGGAGGGAGGGAAGGAAGGAAGGGTGGAAGGAAGGAAGGAAGGAAAGAAGGAAGGAAGGAGAGGGAGAGAGAAGGAAGGAAGGAAGGAAGGAGAGGGAGAGAGAGAGAAGGAAGGAAGGAAGGAAGGAAGGAAGGAAGGAAGGAAGGAAGGAGAGGGACAGAGAGAGAAGGAAGGAAGGAGAACAAGAGATAGAGGGAGAGAGAAGGGGAGAGAGAAGGAAGGAAGGAAGGAAGGAAGGAAGGAAGGAAGGAAGGAGAGGGAGAGAGAGAGAAGGAAGGGAGGAGAACAAGAGATAGAGGGAGAGAGAAGGGGAGAGAGAAGGAAGGAAGGAGAGGGAGAGAGAGAGAAGGAAGGAAGGAAGGAGGGAGGGAAGGAAGGAAGGAAGGGTGGAAGGAAGGAAAGAAGGAAGGAAGGAAGGAGAGGGAGGGGAGAGAGAAGGAAGGAAGGAAGGAGAGGGAGAGAGAGAGAAGGAAGGAAGGAAGGAGAGGGAGAGAGAGAGAAGGAAGGAAGGAAGGAGGGAAGGAAGGGTGGAAGGAAGGAAGGAAAGAAGGAGAGGGAGAGAGAGAGAGAGAAGGGGAGAGAGAAGGAAGGAGAGGGAGAGAGAGAGAAGGAAGGAAGGAGGGAAGGAAGGAAGGAAGGGTGGAAGGAAGGAAGGAAAGAAGGAAGGAAGGAGAGGGAGAGAGAAGCAAGGAAGGAAGGAGAGGGAGAGAGAGAGAAGGAAGGAAGCAAGGATGGACGGACGGAAGGAAGGAGAGGGAAAGAGAGGGGAGGGAGGGAGGAAAGGAGGAGAGGGAGAGACAGAGAAGACAGAGAAGGGAGAGAGAAGGGGGGAGAGAGGGAAGGAAGGAAGGAAGAGAAAGAGAAAGGGAGAGGTAAAGAGAGTCCGCCCCACAGAATCCATGGGTCACGGCTTGGTCCTTCCTCAGCCCCACAAGTCTTGGTGCCCCAAGTCCACCTCCCAATCCATGGGGCTGGAGCTCCATGGCTGGTCCTGAGTAGAGCTATGGGGTCTCTAGGGCGGAAGGTTCCATGCTTGGGAGAAGGACAGAAGGAAGGAGGGAGAGAGAGAAGGAAGGAAGGAAGGAGAGAGAGAGAAGGAAGGAAGGAGAGAGAGAGAAGGAAGGAAGGAGAACAAGAGATAGGGGGAGAGAGAAGGGGAGAGAGATGGATGGAAGGAAGGAAGGAAGGAAGGAAGGAAGGAAGGAAGGAGGGAGGAAGGAAGGAGAGTGAGAGAAGGAAGGAAGGAAGGAGAACAAGACAGAGAGAGAGAGAGAAGGGGAGAGAGATGGAAGGGAGGGAGGAAGGAGGGAAGGAAGGGTGGAAAGAAGGAAGGAAGGAGAGGGAGAGAGAGAAGGAAGGAAGGAGAACAAGAGATAGAGGGAGAGGGAAGGGAGGGAGAGAGATGGATGGAAGGAAGGAGAGGGAGAGAGAGAAGGAAGGAAGGAAGGAAGGAAGGAGAAAAAGAGATAGAGGGAGAGAGAAGGGGAGAGGGAAGGAAGGAAGGAAGGAAGGAAGGAAGGAAGGAAGGAAGGAAGGAGAACAAGAGATAGAGGAGCGAGATGGAAGGAAGGAAGGAGAGGGAGAGAGAGAGAAGGAAGGAAGGAGAGGGAGAGAGAAAGAAGGAAGGAAGGAGAGGGAGAGAGAAGGAAGGAAGGAAGGAGAGGGAGAGAGAAGGAAGGAAGGAAGGAGAGGGAGAGAGAAGGAAGGAAGGAAGGAGAGGGAGAGAGAGAGAAGGAACGAGGGAAGGAAGGAAGGAGAGGGAGAGAGAAGGAAGGAAGGAAGGAAGGAAGGAAGGAAGGAAGGAAGGAAGGAGAGGGAGAGAGGGAAGGAAGGAAGGAAGGAAGGAGAACAAGAGATAGAGGGAGAGAGAAGGGGAGAGAGAAGGAAGAAAGGAGGGAAGGAGGGAGGGAGGGAGGGAGGAAAGAAGGAGAGACAGAGAAGGAAGGAAGGAAGGAGAACAAGAGATAGAGGGAGAGAGGGGAGAGAGATGGAAGGAAGGAGGGAGGGGAGGGAGGAAGGAAGGAGGGAATGAAGGGAGGAAGGAAGGAAGGAGAAGAAGAGAGAGAGGGAAGGAAGGAGAGGGAGAGAGAAGGAAGGAAGAAAGGAAGGAGAGGGAGAGAGAGAAGGAAGGAAGGAAGGAAGGAAGGAAGGAAGGAAGGAAGGAGAGGGACAGAGAGAGAAGGAAGGAAGGAGAACAAGAGATAGGGGGAGAGAGAAGGGGAGAGAGGGAAGGAAGGAAGGAAGGAAGGAAGGAAGGAAGGAAGGAGGGAAGGGAGGGAGGGAGGAAAAAGAGAGAGAGAAGGAAGGAAGGAGAGGGAGAGAGAGAGAAGGAAGGAGGGAAGGAAGGAAGAAGAACAAGAAATAGGGTGAGAGAGAAGGGGAGAGAGAGGGAAGGAAGGAAGGAGGAAAGGAAGGAAGGAAAGAGAGAGAGGGAGAGAGAGAGAGAGGAAGAAAGGAGAACAAGAGCTAGAGGGAGAGAGAAGGGGAGAGAGAGGGAAGGAAGGAAGGAGGGAGGGAAGGAAGGAAGGAAAGAAGGAGAGAGAGAGAGAAGGAAGGAAGGAAGGAAGGAGAACAAGAGATAGGGGGAGAGAGAAGGGGAGAGAGATGGAAAGAAGGAAGGAAGGAAAGAAGGAGAGGAGTGAAGGAAGGAAGGAAGGAAGGAGAGGGAGAGAGAGAAGGAAGGAGGGAGAACAAGAGATAGAGGGAGAGAGAAGGGAGAGAGGGAAGGAAGGAAGGAAGGAGGGAAGGAAGGAAAGAAGGAGAGGGAGAGAGAGACTTTTGCAACTTTCCCACTTTTTGAAAGAAAAGCAACAAGAATTTCCGCTTTCCTTTTTGCAAAGAAAGCGACAGGAATCAGATGCAACATTTTGCAAAATTTCCTCGCTTTTTGCAAGAAGAGCCGCAGGAATTCCCGGTTCCCTTTTTGCAAGGAAATGCAAAAGGAACGCCGTTGCGACATATTGCAAATGGGGTGAATTCTGCACCTTTGCAACTTCCCTGCTTTTTGCAAGAAAAGCAACCGGAATTCAAGCTTCCCTTTTTGCAAGCAGCAGAAATTCCAGTTTCCTTGTTTGCAATTTTTTTTTGCAAAATTCCTCGCTTTTTGCAAGAAAACGCAACAGGGATACAGTTGCAATGTTTTGCAAAAGGGGTCAATTCTGCACCTTTGCAACCTTCCCACTTTTGGCAAGAAAAGCAGCAGGAATTCTAGTTTTCCTTTTGCAACATTTTGCAAACTGGGTTCCTTCTGCACCTTTGCAACTTCCCTGCTTTTTGCAAGAAAAGCCGCAGGAATGCCAGGTTCCCTCTTTGCAAGAAAAATTTGCAAAATTCCTCGCTTTTTTTCGCAAGAAATTCCAGGTTCCCTTTTTGCAATAAAAATTTGCAAAATTCCTCGCTTTTGGCAAGAAATTCCAGGTTCCCTCTTTGCAAGAAAAATTTGCAAAATTCCTCGCTTTTGGCAAGAAATTCCAGGTTCCCTCTTTGCAAGGAAATGCAAAAGGAACGCAGTTGCGACATATTGCAAATGGGCTTAATTCTGCACCTTTGCAACTTCCCTGCTTTTTGCAAGAAAAGCAACCGGAATTCAAGCTTCCCTTTTTGCAAGCAGCAGAAATTCCAGTTTCATTGTTTGCAAAAATTTTTTGCAAAATTCCTCGCTTTTTGCAAGAAAACGCAACAGGGATCAGATGCAACATTTTGCAAAAGGGGTGAATTCTGCACCTTTGCAACTTCCTCGCTTTGGGCCAGAAAAAGCAACAAGGATACAGTTGCAATGTTTTGCAAGGAAATCCAAAAGAAATGCAGTTGCAAAGTTTTGCAAACTGGGTTCCTTCTGCATATTTATTTTATTTTATTTTATTTTATAAATGCAACCTTTTGCCAACTGGGTTCTTTCTGCATATTTATTTTATTTTATTTTATTTTATAAATGCAACCTTTTGCCAACTGGGTTCCTTCTGCATATTTATTTTATTTTATTTTATTTTATAAATGCAACCTTTTGCCAACTGGGTTCTTTCTGCATATTTATTTTATTTTATTTTATTTTATTTTATTTTATTTTATTTTATAAATGCAACCTTTTGCCAACTGGGTTCCTTCTGCATATTTATTTTATTTTATTTTATTTTATAAATGCAACCTTTTGCCAACTGGGTTCCTTCTGCATATTTATTTTATTTTATTTTATTTTATAAATGCAACCTTTTGCCAACTGGGTTCTTTCTGCATATTTATTTTATTTTATTTTATTTTATTTTATTTTATTTTATAAATGCAACCTTTTGCCAACTGGGTTCTTTCTGCATATTTATTTTATTTTATTTTATTTTATTTTATTTTATTTTATAAATGCAACCTTTTGCCAACTGGGTTCCTTCTGCATATTTATTTTATTTTATTTTATTTTATAAATGCAACCTTTTGCCAACTGGGTTCCTTCTGCATATTTATTTTATTTTATTTTATTTTATAAATGCAACCTTTTGCCAACTGGGTTCCTTCTGCATATTTATTTTATTTTATTTTATTTTATAAATGCAACCTTTTGCCAACTGGGTTCTTTCTGCATATTTATTTTATTTTATTTTATTTTATTTTATTTTATTTTATTTTATAAATGCAACCTTTTGCCAACTGGGTTCCTTCTGCATATTTATTTTATTTTATTTTATTTTATAAATGCAACCTTTTGCCAACTGGGTTCCTTCTGCATATTTATTTTATTTTATTTTATTTTATAAATGCAACCTTTTGCCAACTGGGTTCCTTCTGCATATTTATTTTATTTTATTTTATTTTATAAATGCAACCTTTTGCCAACTGGGTTCCTTCTGCATATTTATTTTATTTTATTTTATTTTATAAATGCAACCTTTTGCCAACTGGGTTCCTTCTGCATATTTATTTTATTTTATTTTATTTTATAAATGCAACCTTTTGCCAACTGGGTTCTTTCTGCATATTTATTTTATTTTATTTTATTTTATTTTATTTTATTTTATTTTATTTTATTTTATAAAATAAATGCAACCTTTTGCCAACTGGGTTCCTTCTGCATATTTATTTTATTTTATTTTATTTTATAAATGCAACCTTTTGCCAACTGGGTTCCTTCTGCATATTTATTTTATTTTATTTTATTTTATAAAATAAATGCAACCTTTCGCCAACTAGGTTCCTTTTGCATGCATATTTATTTTATTTTATTTTGCAAACGGGGTGAATTCTGCACCTTTGCAAAATTCCTCCCTTTTTGCAAGAAAAAGCAACAAGGATACAGTTGCAATCTTTTGCAAAAGGGGCGGATTCTGCCCCTTTGCAACCTCCCCACTTTTTGCATGAAAAGCGACAAGAATTCCACTTGCAATCTCTTCGCTCCCCCTGCAGGCCGCTCTGGGCAAATCTCCCAGCAGCTCTTGCGGCCGGAGCAAAGGATTCTGGGCCTTGCAGTCTTTGCAAAGGCCTTCCTGCTTTGCAAACCGATTGCATTTCTCCTTTGGGTGCAAATGGGAGGAATGGGGATCGCGCAATTGGTGCAAGGCGAAGGAGAGGATTATCTCGGCTTTTGCAGCAGCAAAAGCGACGGATCGCTCCGTTTCCAGTGAGTTGCAAAGTGCAATTGGGAAGATTTGCAGCAAAATCGGCTGCGTTTTGCAGCTTTGCAAACTTCCGGCTGTTTGCAATTGTAGATTATTCCAGTCCCCACTGCAAATGATTTTATAATCTGCTTTTGTTTTGTTTTCTTTTTATTTTCCCCTCTGCTTTTGCACATTTTCTGCCGTTTGCAATCAAAAGCAACCGTTGCAAAGGCAGATTATTGCCAATAATTTGATTCTCTGCTTTTCCAAACTGGTTTCTCCATTGCAAATCGTTTTATCCTGAGCATTTGCAAACCTTCTGCTGTTTGCAATCAAAAGCAAAGGGAGATTATTATGCTCCACCTTTGCAAACTTCCCGCTTTTTGCAAGAAAAATGGACGCTTGCAGTCAGAAATGATTCCGCTGCCCCTTTGCAGAATTCCTGCAATGGGCAAGAAAAAGCAACGCTTGCAATCTGAAATTTTTATTCTGCACCTTTGCAAACCTTCTGCTGTTTGCAAGAAAAAGCGACGCTGGCGGTCAGAAATGATTCCTCTGCCCCTTTGCAGAATTCCTGCAATGGGCAAGGAAAAGCGGCGGTTGCAATCGGAGATTCTTGCAGCCATTTCTGCACGAAATGTTATTCTCTGCATTTGCCAGCTTTCCGCTGTTTGCAATCAGAAGCGCCAGTTGCAATGGGAGATTCTTTGCAGCAATCATTTGCAATCATCTCCCATTGCAACTGTTGCTTCTCAATGCAAACAGCAGGAAGTTGGCAAATGTGGAAAATGAAATGATTTGCAATCATCTCCCATTGCAACTGTCGCTTCTGATTGCAAGCAGCAGGAAGTTGGCAAATGCGGGAAATGAAATGATTGCAGCCATTTCTGCACGAAATCTGATTCTCTGCATTTGCAAGCTTTCCGCTGTTTGCAATAAGAAGCGCCAGTTGCAACGGGAGATTCTTTGCAAGAATCGCCATCGAAAGCAAGACTTGCCGTCGAAAATGCTGCTTCCCATAATTTGATTTGGCAAGAAAAAGCGACGCTTGCGGTCAGAAATGATTCCTCTGCCCCTTTGCAGAATTTTTACTTCCCCCTCTGCTTTTAATAATAATAATAATAATAATAATAATAATAATAATAATAATTCTGCCCCTTTGCAGAATTCCTGCAATTGGCAATAAAAAGCAACGCTTGCAATCCGAAATTTTTATTCTGCACCTTTGCAAACCTTCTGCTGTTTGCAAGAAAAAGCGACGCTTGCAGTCAGAAATTATTATTCTGCCCCTTTGCAGAATTCCTGCAATTGGCAATAAAAAGCGGCGGTTGCAATCGGACATTATTGCAGCCATTTCTGCATGAAATGTTATTCTCTGCATTTGCAAACTTTCTGCTGTTTGCGA
Source organism: Podarcis vaucheri (assembly GCF_965113315.1). NCBI lineage: Eukaryota > Metazoa > Chordata > Lepidosauria > Squamata > Lacertidae > Podarcis > Podarcis vaucheri. Next base: position 18,611 of record NW_028118690.1, on the reverse strand, counting down.
TAAAAAGCAGCGCTGGCCATCGCCGCTTGGCGGAATTTTATTCTGCACATTTGCAAACCTTCAGGGTTTGCAGTCAAAAGCAACGGAGGCAATTGGAGATTTATTGCAGCCCCTGTTGCATGACATTTTATTTCCCGCAATTGCAAGCTTTCTGGGGCTTGCAAATCGAGTCGACGGTTGCAATTGGAGATGATTGCAGTTCCTGCTGAAAACAATTTCATAATCTGCCTTTGCAGTTTTCCCACTGTTTGCAATCAGAAGCAACAGTTGTCATAGAAAATTATGGCCGCCACGGTGGCGCAGAATTTTATTTCCTGCATTGGCAAACCTTCCGGTGCTTGCGATCCAAAGCAACGGTTGCGCGAAAATCTATTCTGCACCATTTGCAACGTGCTGCAGCTTTGCAAACTTCCGGCTGTTTGCAATCAGAAGCGACAGTTGCAATGGGAAATGATTGCAAATCCTTTTATGATCCGCATTTGCAAACTTCCGGCTGTTTGCAATCAGAAGCGACAGTTGCAATTGGAGATGATTGCAAATAATTTTATTTTCCGCATTTGCAAACTTCCGACTGTTTGCAATCAGAAGCGACAGTTGCAATGGGAGATTATTTGCAAGAATTGCAATGAAAAGCAACACTTGCCATCGAAAATTTTGCTCCCCGTGATTTTATTTTGCACATTTGCAAACTTCCTGCTGTTTGCATTGAGAAGCGACAGTTGCAATGGGAGATGATTGCAAATCCTTTTATTTTCCGCATTTGCAAACTTTCTGCTGTTTGCATTGAGAAGCGACAGTTGCAATGGGAGACGATTGCCGTCCAACTTGCATGAAAGCTGATTTGCAATAAGAAAAAGAATGTATTTAAGAAGATGGAGAATTTATTGGCAGTTTGCAATAAGAAGCGGCGATTGCAATTGGAAATCACCTCAGCCATTTTTGCATGGAATTTGCCAACTTCCCGCAACGGTTGCAATTGGAGATTATTGCCGTCTCCATTGCAAATCCTTTTATTCTCCGCATTTGCAAACTTCCCGCCCTTTGCAATAAGAAGCAACAGTTGAAATTTCCACCCCCCTTGCAAATCCTTTTATTCTCCGCATTTGCAAACTTCCCGCCCTTTGCAATAGGAAGCAACATTTGAAATTTCCACCCCCCTTGCAAATCCTTTTATTCTCCGCATTTGCAAACTTCCCGCCCTTTGCAATAGGAAGCAACAGTTGAAACTTCCATCCCCCTTGCAAATAATTTGATTTCCCGCATTTGCTGTTTGCATTAAGAATCCATGGTTGCAATTGGAGATTATTGCAAATCCTTTTATTCTCCGCATTTGCAAACTTCCCGCCCTTTGCAATAGGAAGCAACTGTTGAAATTTCCACCCCCCTTGCAAATCCTTTTATTCTCCGCATTTGCAAACTTCCCGCCCTTTGCAATAGGAAGCAACAGTTGAAACTTCCATCCCCCTTGCAAATAATTTGATTTCCCGCATTTGCTGTTTGCATTAAGAATCCATGGTTGCAATTGGAGATTATTGCAAATCCTTTTATTCTCCGCATTTGCAAACTTCCCGCCCTTTGCAATAGGAAGCAACAGTTGAAATTTCCACCCCCCTTGCAAATCCTTTTATTCTCCGCGTTTGCAAACTTCCCGCCCTTTGCAATAAGCAGCAGCAGTTGAAACTTCCATCCCCCTTGCAAATAATTTGATTTTCCGCATTTGCTGTTTGCATTAAGAATCCATGGTTGCAATGGGAGATTATTGCAAATCCTTTTATTCTCCGCATTTGCAAACTTCCCGCCCTTTGCAATAAGAAGCAACAGTTGAAATTTCCATCCCCCTTGCAAATCCTTTGATTTCCCGCATTTGCTGTTTGCATTAAGAATCCATGGTTGCAATGGGAGATTATTGCAAATCCTTTTATTCTCCGCATTTGCAAACTTCCCGCCCTTTGCAATAGGAAGCAACAGTTGAAATTTCCACCCCCCTTGCAAATCCTTTTATTCTCCGCATTTGCAAACTTCCCGCCCTTTGCAATAGGAAGCAACAGTTGAAACTTCCATCCCCCTTGCAAATAATTTGATTTTCCGCATTTGCTGTTTGCATTAAGAATCCATGGTTGCAATTGGAGATTATTGCAAATCCTTTTATTCTCCGCATTTGCAAACTTCCCGCCCTTTGCAATAGGAAGCAACAGTTGAAATTTCCACCCCCCTTGCAAATCCTTTTATTCTCCGCATTTGCAAACTTCCCGCCCTTTGCAATAGGAAGCAACATTTGAAATTTCCACCCCCCTTGCAAATCCTTTTATTCTCCGCATTTGCAAACTTTCTGCCCTTTGCAATAAGCAGCAACAGTTGAAACTTCCATCCCCCTTGCAAATAATTTGATTTCCCGCATTTGCTGTTTGCATTAAGAATCCATGGTTGCAATTGGAGATTATTGCAAATCCTTTTATTCTCCGCATTTGCAAACTTCCCGCCCTTTGCAATAGGAAGCAACAGTTGAAATTTCCACCCCCCTTGCAAATCCTTTTATTCTCCGCATTTGCAAACTTTCCGCCCTTTGCAATAAGAAGCAACAGTTGAAATTTCCACCCCCCTTGCAAATCCTTTTATTCTCCGCGTTTGCAAACTTTCCGCCCTTTGCAATAAGCAGCAGCAGTTGAAACTTCCATCCCCCTTGCAAATAATTTGATTTTCCGCATTTGCTGTTTGCATTAAGAATCCATGGTTGCAATTGGAGATTATTGCAAATCCTTTTATTCTCCGCATTTGCAAACTTCCCGCCCTTTGCAATAGGAAGCAACAGTTGAAATTTCCACCCCCCTTGCAAATCCTTTTATTCTCCGCATTTGCAAACTTCCCGCCCTTTGCAATAGGAAGCAACATTTGAAATTTCCACCCCCCTTGCAAATCCTTTTATTCTCCGCATTTGCAAACTTCCCGCCCTTTGCAATAGGAAGCAACAGTTGAAATTTCCACCCCCCTTGCAAATCCTTTTATTCTCCGCATTTGCAAACTTCCCGCCCTTTGCAATAGGAAGCAACAGTTGAAATTTCCACCCCCCTTGCAAATCCTTTTATTCTCCGCGTTTGCAAACTTTCCGCCCTTTGCAATAAGCAGCAACAGTTGAAACTTCCATCCCCCTTGCAAATAATTTGATTTTCCGCATTTGCTGTTTGCATTAAGAATCCATGGTTGCAATGGGAGATTATTGCAAATCCTTTTATTCTCCGCATTTGCAAACTTCCCGCCCTTTGCAATAGGAAGCAACAGTTGAAATTTCCACCCCCCTTGCAAATCCTTTTATTCTCCGCATTTGCAAACTTCCCGCCCTTTGCAATAGGAAGCAACAGTTGAAATTTCCACCCCCCTTGCAAATCCTTTTATTCTCCGCATTTGCAAACTTTCTGCCCTTTGCAATAAGCAGCAACAGTTGAAACTTCCATCCCCCTTGCAAATAATTTGATTTCCCGCATTTGCTGTTTGCATTAAGAATCCATGGTTGCAATGGGAGATTATTGCAAATCCTTTTATTCTCCGCATTTGCAAACTTCCCGCCCTTTGCAATAGGAAGCAACTGTTGAAATTTCCATCCCCCTTGCAAATAA
>NW_028118690.1:0-5000 GCF_965113315.1 Podarcis vaucheri | reverse complement strand
ATCCGGCAAGAGGAAGATCCCCGGAGAGTCGCTAATTAATCCTGGATTCGTCCGGTAATTAATGAGTCCAGAGTGACAGCCGCCAATCAATTATTTTATTTCTTATATTTCTTATATTGTTATCATTATTTATTTATTTATTTATTTATTTATTTATTATCATCATCATCATCATCATCATCAATATTATTATTAATAATTATATATGCTGATGATTAATTTTATCTTCATTGGATTAGAATTACTATCAATATTATTTTATTTATGTTATTATTATGAATTATTATACGTTTTTCCCTGGATTCGTCCGGTAATTAATTTTAATTAATTTTATCATAATTAACAATATTATTTTATTTAGATACTTAATTATTCTATAATATTATTATTATTTTATTTTGACAATTATTATCCCTATTTTATTCATATTATTAAATATTATTCTTCGTTTTATTTTAATTTAATATGATCGTGATTTCTCTTCCTAGCAAGAAGACTCTGACCGGATATATTTAGATATATTGATTTTATTTTATTTTAATCATGATAATGAACAATATTATTTTATTTAGATAATTATTATATATTATTATTATTTTATTTTGACGATGATTATCCCTATTTTATTCATATTATTAAATATTATTCTTCGTTTTATTTTAATTTAATATGATCGTGATTTCTCTTCCTAGCAAGAAGACTCTGACCGGATATATTTAGATATATTGATTTTATTTTATTTTAATCATGATAATGAACAATATTATTTTATTTAGATAATTATTATATATTATTATTATTTTATTTTGACGATGATTATCCCTATTTTATTCATATTATTCAATATTATTCTTCCTTTTATTTTAATTTAATATGATCGTTATTTCTCTTCCTAGCAAGAAGACTCTGACCGGATATATTTAGATATATTGATTTTATTTTATTTTAATCATGATAATGAACAATATTATTTTATTTAGATAATTATTATATATTATTATTATTTTATTTTGACGATGATTATCCCTATTTTATTCATATTATTCAATATTATTCTTCCTTTTATTTTAATTTAATATGATCGTTATTTCTCTCCCTAGCAAGAAGACTCCGACCGGCGTCGATTTCGAAGACGCCTGAATCCCTGTGTTTTTAATTATTATTATTATTAATTATTATTATTATTATTAATTATTCTTGCTATTCTTAATTTTATTTCTGAATTTCAATGATATTATATCATATTACACCTGTGATGTGTCTTGATTTATTTCCCACTCCGGAACGCGAATAAATTTCCATATGATTTCCATATTTGTTCCATATTTATTTTATTATTAAATACTTATTAAAGAATTAAAGGACATGATTATTCAATTATTACAGGAAAATTATTAAAGTACATGATTGTTCAATTATTACATGAAAATTAGTAAGGTGCATGATTATTCCATTATTACAGGAAAATTATTAAAGTCCATGATTATTCCATTATTACAGGAAAATTATTAAAGTCCATGATTATTCCATTATTACAGGAAAATTATTAAAGTACATGATTATTCCATTATTACAGTAAAATTATTAAATTAAAGAACCTGATTATTCAATGATTACAGGAAAATTATTCAATTAAAGGACATGATTATTCAATTATTACAGGAAAATTATTAAAGTAATAAAGTACGTGATTATTCAATTATTACAAGAAAATGATTAAAGAATTAAAGTACACGATTATTAATTTATTACAGGAAAATGATTCAATTACAGTATTAAAGGACAAGATTATTCAATTATTACAGGAATTATTCAATTATTCAATTCAATTATTCAATTATTCAATTTGATTATTCCATTCAATAATTCAATTATTCAATTACAGTATTAACGAACATGATTATTCAATGATTACAGGAAAATTATTCAATTAAAGTACATGATTATTAAATGATTACAGGAAAATGATTAGAGAATTAAAGTACATGATTATTCAATTATTACAGGAAAATTATTAAAGTAAAGTACATGATTATTAAATGATTACAGGAAAATTATTAAATTAAAGTACATGATTATTAAATGATTACAGGAAAATGATTACAGTATTAAAGGACATGATTATTCAATTATTACAGGAATTATTCAATTATTCAATTCAATTATTCAATTATTCAATTAGATTATCCAATTCAATTATTCAATTATTCAGTTATTCAATTACAGTAATAAAGTACATGATTATTAAATGATTACAGGAAAATGATTAAAGTAATAAAGTACATGATTATTAAATGATTACAGGAAAATGATTAAAGAATTAAAGTACATGATTATTCAATTATTACAGGAAAATTATTAAAGTAAAGTACATGATTATTCAATGATTACAGGAAAATTATTAAATTAAAATACATGATTATTAAATGATTACAGGAAAATTATTAAATTAAAATACATGATTATTAAATGATTACAGGAAAATGATTAAAGTATTAAAGGACATGATTATTCAATTATTACAGGAATTATTCAATTATTCAATTCAATTATTCAATTATTCAATTAGATTATCCAATTCGATTATTAAATGATTACAGGAAAATGATTAAAGAATTAAAGTACATGATTATTCAATTATTACAGGAAAATTATTAAAGTAAAGTACATGATTATTAAATGATTACAGGAAAATTATTAAATTAAAACATGATTATTCAATTATTACAGGAAAATTATTAAATTAAAGTACATGATTATTAAATGATTACAGGAAAATTATTAAATTAAAATACATGATTATTAAATGATTACAGGAAAATGATTAAAGTATTAAAGGACATGATTATTCAATTATTACAGGAATTATTCAATTATTCAATTCAATTATTCAATTATTCAATTAGATTATCCAATTCGATTATTAAATGATTACAGGAAAATGATTAAAGAATTAAAGTACATGATTATTCAATTATTACAGGAAAATTATTAAAGTAAAGTACATGATTATTAAATGATTACAGGAAAATTATTAAATTAAAACATGATTATTCAATTATTACAGGAAAATTATTAAATTAAAGTACATGATTATTAAATGATTAGAGAAAAATTATTAAAGTATTAAAGGACATGATTATTCAATTATTACAGGAATTATTCAATTATTCAATTCAATTATTCAATTATTCAATTAGATTATCCAATTCGATTATTAAATGATTACAGGAAAATGATTAAAGAATTAAAGTACATGATTATTCAATTATTACAGGAAAATTATTAAAGTAAAGTACATGATTATTAAATGATTACAGGAAAATTATTAAATTAAAATACATGATTATTCAATTATTACAGGAAAATGATTAAATTAAAGTACATGATTATTAAATGATTAGAGAAAAATGATTAAAGAATTAAAGGACATGATTATTAATTTATTACAGAAAAATGATTAAAGGACATGATTATTAATTTATTACAGAAAAATGATTAAAGGACATGATTATTAATTTATTACAGAAAAATGAAATTATCATCAAAAAGCAAAAAGAGCCAAATTGGTGAAAAATAATATAATATAATATAATATAATATAATATAATATAATATAATATAATATAATATAATATAATATAATATAATATAATATAATATAATATAATATAATATAATATAATATAATATAATATAATATATATTAATAATAACAGGTTAATTAATGGCCAGCACTTGGGGGGCTGGACTAGATGTCTAGGGCGGCTCTGATTGGCCCCCCCAACTTGGGGGTCTGGTCCAAGATGGCCGCCAGGAGTGGGGGGGACCTGTGGGGGGAATTCTCCCGCCCCACCCAGACCCCCTCCTTGTGCCCCCCAACTGGGAGAACCGGCCCCACCAGGCGTCCTCAAGCCCCCCAAGTTGTGGGGCCCGTCGTGTGATCCTGGGATCCCATCCTTGTGCCCCACAACTTGGGGGTCCAGCCCCACCAAGGGCATCCCCCACCCAGACCCCCAACTGGGATAACCGGCCCCACCAGGGGTCTCCGTCCTCAAGCCCCCCGACTTGTGGGGCACCCCATGTGATCCTGGGACCCCCTCCTTGTGCCCCACAACTTGGGGGTCGGGCATCCCCCACCCAGACCCCCAACTGGGAGAACCGGCCCCGGTCTCCGTCCTCAAGCCCCCCAAGTTGTGGGGCCCGTCGTGTGATCCTGGGATCCCATCCTTGTGCCCCACAACTTGGGGGTCCAGCCCCACCAAGGGCATCCCCCACCCAGACCCCCAACTGGGATAACTGGCCCCGGTCTCCGTCCTCAAGCCCCCCGACTTGTGGGGCACCCCATGTGATCCTGGGACCCCATCCTTGTGCCCCACAACTTGGGGGTCGGGCATCCCCCACCCAGACCCCCAACTGGGAGAACCGGCCCCGGTCTCCGTCCTCAAGCCCCCCAAGTTGTGGGGCCCGTCGTGTGATCCTGGGATCCCATCCTTGTGCCCCACAACTTGGGGGTCCAGCCCCACCAAGGGCATCCCCCACCCAGACCCCCAACTGGGATAACTGGCCCCGGTCTCCGTCCTCAAGCCCCCCGACTTGTGGGGCACCCCATGTGATCCTGGGACCCCATCCTTGTGCCCCACAATTGGGGGTCGGGCATCCCCCACCCAGACCCCCAACTGGGAGAACCGGCCCCGGTCTCCGTCCTCAAGCCCCCCAAGTTGTGGGGCCCGTCGTGTGATCCTGGGATCCCATCCTTGTGCCCCACAACTTGGGGGTCCAGCCCCACCAAGGGCATCCCCCACCCAGACCCCCAACTGGGATAACTGGCCCCGGTCTCCGTCCTCAAGCCCCCCGACTTGTGGGGCACCCCATGTGATCCTGGGACCCCATCCTTGTGCCCCACAACTTGGGGGTCGGGCATCCCCCACCCAGACCCCCAACTGGGAGAACCGGCCCCGGTCTCCGTCCTCCAGCCCCCCCAAGTTGTGGGGCACCCC
>NW_028118691.1:20000-22500 GCF_965113315.1 Podarcis vaucheri | reverse complement strand
TGGCCTGAGCGCAGGCCAATGGCCTGCTGGTTTTATACCTGCTGCTGGGATTGACAAAGCTGCCTCTGATTGGTTGCAAAGGCTGCTGGGATTGACAAGGCTGCCTCTGGTTGGTTAACCAGGCATTCTTTGATTGACAAGGCATCTGTCCCTCCCCTTCACCTCATTGCTCACCAATTAACCCATTAACTAACGTCTAGCCGAACCAATCAACCCACTTGAAGGATTACTGTTCATCTTTTTTTCTTAGGGTGTCCCTTTGTTCATTGGAGAAATGTTGGGGGGTATGGAGTTCTCCGACTCCCGAGCCATCTGAAGGCAAGCCTGTACAGTGAAGGGTTTTGTTTAAAACGTCTAGTGTTTTATTATGTTTCTATACATGTTGGATGCCGCCCAGCGTGCCTGGGGCAACCCAGTCCGTTGCGTGGGGCATAAAGAATAAAATTATCATTATGGAATGGGGCGACCCGCTGTGGTGTGTGTGTGTGTGTGTGTGTGTTTGTGATTAATGCACTTGGAGGGAAGAGCTGGCTGGAACTCTAAACAGAAGCAGCAGAACGCACTGCAACATTTGGTTGCAGGTCCCATTTGCCACATACCACAGATGAAGTCCCTACTTTGAAGCATTTACCATATAGAAATCCTCCTCCTCCTTTTGGACTGACAAGTGTAAAAGCATGAGACAAAAGGAGCTGGAAGGAAAGAGGAAACTTTGCACAATCTGGAAGAGAGTGAAAGAAGAAAAGAGTGGTAAAGGAACTAAACAAAACACACACACACACACACACACACACACACACAAACACACACACACACACAATAGGTGGGGGGGGAGAAGAAAAAAATCCAAATCAAGAGGGAAAAGAGAGAGAGAAATTGGGTGGCCTGAGCGCAGGCCAATGGCCTGAGCGCAGGCCAATGGCCTGAGCGCAGGCCAATGGCCTGAGCGCAGGCCAATGGCCTGAGCGCAGGCCAATGGCCTGAGCGCAGGCCAATGGCCTGAGCGCAGGCCAATGGCCTGAGCGCAGGCCAATGGCCTGAGCGCAGGCCAATGGCCTGAGCGCAGGCCAATGGCCTGAGCGCAGGCCAATGGCCTGAGCGCAGGCCAATGGCCTGAGCGCAGGCCAATGGCCTGAGCGCAGGCCAATGGCCTGAGCGCAGGCCAATGGCCTGAGCGCAGGCCAGGCCTGCTGGTTTTATACCTGCTGCTGGGATTGACAAAGCTGCCTCTGATTGGTTGCAAAGGCTGCTGGGATTGACAAGGCTGCCTCTGGTTGGTTAACCAGGCATTCTTTGATTGACAAGGCATCTGTCCCTCCCCTTCACCTCATTGCTCACCAATTAACCCATTAACTAACGTCTAGCCGAACCAATCAACCCACTTGAAGGATTACTGTTCATCTTTTTTTCTTAGGGTGTCCCTTTGTTCATTGGAGAAATGTTGGGGGGTATGGAGTTCTCCGACTCCCGAGCCATCTGAAGGCAAGCCTGTACAGTGAAGGGTTTTGTTTAAAACGTCTAGTGTTTTATTATGTTTCTATACATGTTGGATGCCGCCCAGCGTGCCTGGGGCAACCCAGTCCGTTGCGTGGGGCATAAAGAATAAAATTATCATTATGGAATGGGGCGACCCGCTGTGTGTGTGTGTGTGTGTGTGTGTTTGTGATTAATGCACTTGGAGGGAAGAGCTGGCTGGAACTCTAAACAGAAGCAGCAGAACGCACTGCAACATTTGGTTGCAGGTCCCATTTGCCACATACCACAGATGAAGTCCCTACTTTGAAGCATTTACCATATAGAAATCCTCCTCCTCCTTTTGGACTGACAAGTGTAAAAGCATGAGACAAAAGGAGCTGGAAGGAAAGAGGAAACTTTGCACAATCTGGAAGAGAGTGAAAGAAGAAAAGAGTGGTAAAGGAACTAAACAAAACACACACACACACACACACACACACACACACAATAGGTGGGGGGGGGGAGAAGAAAAAAATCCAAATCAAGAGGGAAAAGAGAGAGAGAAATTGGGTGGCCTGAGCGCAGGCCAATGGCCTGAGCGCAGGCCAATGGCCTGAGCGCAGGCCAATGGCCTGAGCGCAGGCCAATGGCCTGAGCGCAGGCCAATGGCCTGAGCGCAGGCCAATGGCCTGAGCGCAGGCCAATGGCCTGAGCGCAGGCCAATGGCCTGAGCGCAGGCCAATGGCCTGAGCGCAGGCCAATGGCCTGAGCGCAGGCCAATGGCCTGAGCGCAGGCCAATGGCCTGAGCGCAGGCCAATGGCCTGAGCGCAGGCCAATGGCCTGAGCGCAGGCCAATGGCCTGAGCGCAGGCCAATGGCCTGAGCGCAGGCCAATGGCCTGAGCGCAGGCCAATGGCCTGAGCGCAGGCCAATGGCCTGAGCGCAGGCCAATGGCCTGAGCGCAGGCCAGGCCTGCTGGTTTTATACCTGCTGCTGGGATTGACAAAGCTGCCTCTGATTGGTTGCAAAGGCTGCTGGGATTGAC
>NW_028118691.1:0-15000 GCF_965113315.1 Podarcis vaucheri | reverse complement strand
AGAGGAAACTTTGCACAATCTGGAAGAGAGTGAAAGAAGAAAAGAGTGGTAAAGGAACTAAACAAAACACACACACACACACACACACACACACACACACAATAGGTGGGGGGGGAGAAGAAAAAAATCCAAATCAAGAGGGAAAAGAGAGAGAGAAATTGGGTGGCCGGCCTGCTGGTTTTATACCTGCTGCTGGGATTGACAAAGCTGCCTCTGATTGGTTGCAAAGGCTGCTGGGATTGACAAGGCTGCCTCTGGTTGGTTAACCAGGCATTCTTTGATTGACAAGGCATCTGTCCCTCCCCTTCACCTCATTGCTCACCAATTAACCCATTAACTAACGTCTAGCCGAACCAATCAACCCACTTGAAGGATTACTGTTCATCTTTTTTTCTTAGGGTGTCCCTTTGTTCATTGGAGAAATGTTGGGGGGTATGGAGTTCTCCGACTCCCGAGCCATCTGAAGGCAAGCCTGTACAGTGAAGGGTTTTGTTTAAAACGTCTAGTGTTTTATTATGTTTCTATACATGTTGGATGCCGCCCAGCGTGCCTGGGGCAACCCAGTCCGTTGCGTGGGGCATAAAGAATAAAATTATCATTATGGAATGGGGCGACCCGCTGTGTGTGTGTGTGTGTGTGTGTGTTTGTGATTAATGCACTTGGAGGGAAGAGCTGGCTGGAACTCTAAACAGAAGCAGCAGAACGCACTGCAACATTTGGTTGCAGGTCCCATTTGCCACATACCACAGATGAAGTCCCTACTCTGAAGCATTTACCATATAGAAATCCTCCTCCTCCTTTTGGACTGACAAGTGTAAAAGCATGAGACAAAAGGAGCTGGAAGGAAAGAGGAAACTTTGCACAATCTGGAAGAGAGTGAAAGAAGAAAAGAGTGGTAAAGGAACTAAACAAAACACACACACACACACACACACACACACACACACACAATAGGTGGGGGGGGGGAGAAGAAAAAAATCCAAATCAAGAGGGAAAAGAGAGAGAGAAATTGGGTGGCCTGAGCGCAGGCCAATGGCCTGAGCGCAGGCCAATGGCCTGAGCGCAGGCCAATGGCCTGAGCGCAGGCCAATGGCCTGAGCGCAGGCCAATGGCCTGAGCGCAGGCCAATGGCCTGAGCGCAGGCCAATGGCCTGAGCGCAGGCCAATGGCCTGAGCGCAGGCCAATGGCCTGAGCGCAGGCCAATGGCCTGAGCGCAGGCCAATGGCCTGAGCGCAGGCCAATGGCCTGAGCGCAGGCCAATGGCCTGAGCGCAGGCCAATGGCCTGAGCGCAGGCCAATGGCCTGAGCGCAGGCCAATGGCCTGAGCGCAGGCCAATGGCCTGAGCGCAGGCCAATGGCCTGAGCGCAGGCCAATGGCCTGAGCGCAGGCCAGGCCTGCTGGTTTTATACCTGCTGCTGGGATTGACAAAGCTGCCTCTGATTGGTTGCAAAGGCTGCTGGGATTGACAAGGCTGCCTCTGGTTGGTTAACCAGGCATTCTTTGATTGACAAGGCATCTGTCCCTCCCCTTCACCTCATTGCTCACCAATTAACCCATTAACTAACGTCTAGCCGAACCAATCAACCCACTTGAAGGATTACTGTTCATCTTTTTTTCTTAGGGTGTCCCTTTGTTCATTGGAGAAATGTTGGGGGGTATGGAGTTCTCCGACTCCCGAGCCATCTGAAGGCAAGCCTGTACAGTGAAGGGTTTTGTTTAAAACGTCTAGTGTTTTATTATGTTTCTATACATGTTGGATGCCGCCCAGCGTGCCTGGGGCAACCCAGTCCGTTGCGTGGGGCATAAAGAATAAAATTATCATTATGGAATGGGGCGACCCGCTGTGTGTGTGTGTGTGTGTGTGTGTGTGTTTGTGATTAATGCACTTGGAGGGAAGAGCTGGCTGGAACTCTAAACAGAAGCAGCAGAACGCACTGCAACATTTGGTTGCAGGTCCCATTTGCCACATACCACAGATGAAGTCCCTACTTTGAAGCATTTACCATATAGAAATCCTCCTCCTCCTTTTGGACTGACAAGTGTAAAAGCATGAGACAAAAGGAGCTGGAAGGAAAGAGGAAACTTTGCACAATCTGGAAGAGAGTGAAAGAAGAAAAGAGTGGTAAAGGAACTAAACAAAACACACACACACACACACACACACACACACACACACACAATAGGTGGGGGGGGAGAAGAAAAAAATCCAAATCAAGAGGGAAAAGAGAGAGAGAAATTGGGTGGCCGGCCTGCTGGTTTTATACCTGCTGCTGGGATTGACAAAGCTGCCTCTGATTGGTTGCAAAGGCTGCTGGGATTGACAAGGCTGCCTCTGGTTGGTTAACCAGGCATTCTTTGATTGACAAGGCATCTGTCCCTCCCCTTCACCTCATTGCTCACCAATTAACCCATTAACTAACGTCTAGCCGAACCAATCAACCCACTTGAAGGATTACTGTTCATCTTTTTTTCTTAGGGTGTCCCTTTGTTCATTGGAGAAATGTTGGGGGGTATGGAGTTCTCCGACTCCCGAGCCATCTGAAGGCAAGCCTGTACAGTGAAGGGTTTTGTTTAAAACGTCTAGTGTTTTATTATGTTTCTATACATGTTGGATGCCGCCCAGCGTGCCTGGGGCAACCCAGTCCGTTGCGTGGGGCATAAAGAATAAAATTATCATTATGGAATGGGGCGACCCGCTGTGTGTGTGTGTGTTTGTGATTAATGCACTTGGAGGGAAGAGCTGGCTGGAACTCTAAACAGAAGCAGCAGAACGCACTGCAACATTTGGTTGCAGGTCCCATTTGCCACATACCACAGATGAAGTCCCTACTTTGAAGCATTTACCATATAGAAATCCTCCTCCTCCTTTTGGACTGACAAGTGTAAAAGCATGAGACAAAAGGAGCTGGAAGGAAAGAGGAAACTTTGCACAATCTGGAAGAGAGTGAAAGAAGAAAAGAGTGGTAAAGGAACTAAACAAAACACACACACACACACACACACACACACACACACACACACAATAGGTGGGGGGGGAGAAGAAAAAAATCCAAATCAAGAGGGAAAAGAGAGAGAGAAATTGGGTGGCCGGCCTGCTGGTTTTATACCTGCTGCTGGGATTGACAAAGCTGCCTCTGATTGGTTGCAAAGGCTGCTGGGATTGACAAGGCTGCCTCTGGTTGGTTAACCAGGCATTCTTTGATTGACAAGGCATCTGTCCCTCCCCTTCACCTCATTGCTCACCAATTAACCCATTAACTAACGTCTAGCCGAACCAATCAACCCACTTGAAGGATTACTGTTCATCTTTTTTTCTTAGGGTGTCCCTTTGTTCATTGGAGAAATGTTGGGGGGTATGGAGTTCTCCGACTCCCGAGCCATCTGAAGGCAAGCCTGTACAGTGAAGGGTTTTGTTTAAAACGTCTAGTGTTTTATTATGTTTCTATACATGTTGGATGCCGCCCAGCGTGCCTGGGGCAACCCAGTCCGTTGCGTGGGGCATAAAGAATAAAATTATCATTATGGAATGGGGCGACCCGCTGTGTGTGTGTGTGTGTGTGTGTGTTTGTGATTAATGCACTTGGAGGGAAGAGCTGGCTGGAACTCTAAACAGAAGCAGCAGAACGCACTGCAACATTTGGTTGCAGGTCCCATTTGCCACATACCACAGATGAAGTCCCTACTCTGAAGCATTTACCATATAGAAATCCTCCTCCTCCTTTTGGACTGACAAGTGTAAAAGCATGAGACAAAAGGAGCTGGAAGGAAAGAGGAAACTTTGCACAATCTGGAAGAGAGTGAAAGAAGAAAAGAGTGGTAAAGGAACTAAACAAAACACACACACACACACACACACACACACACACACAATAGGTGGGGGGGGGGAGAAGAAAAAAATCCAAATCAAGAGGGAAAAGAGAGAGAGAAATTGGGTGGCCTGAGCGCAGGCCAATGGCCTGAGCGCAGGCCAATGGCCTGAGCGCAGGCCAATGGCCTGAGCGCAGGCCAATGGCCTGAGCGCAGGCCAATGGCCTGAGCGCAGGCCAATGGCCTGAGCGCAGGCCAATGGCCTGAGCGCAGGCCAATGGCCTGAGCGCAGGCCAATGGCCTGAGCGCAGGCCAATGGCCTGAGCGCAGGCCAATGGCCTGAGCGCAGGCCAATGGCCTGAGCGCAGGCCAATGGCCTGAGCGCAGGCCAGGCCTGCTGGTTTTATACCTGCTGCTGGGATTGACAAAGCTGCCTCTGATTGGTTGCAAAGGCTGCTGGGATTGACAAGGCTGCCTCTGGTTGGTTAACCAGGCATTCTTTGATTGACAAGGCATCTGTCCCTCCCCTTCACCTCATTGCTCACCAATTAACCCATTAACTAACGTCTAGCCGAACCAATCAACCCACTTGAAGGATTACTGTTCATCTTTTTTTCTTAGGGTGTCCCTTTGTTCATTGGAGAAATGTTGGGGGGTATGGAGTTCTCCGACTCCCGAGCCATCTGAAGGCAAGCCTGTACAGTGAAGGGTTTTGTTTAAAACGTCTAGTGTTTTATTATGTTTCTATACATGTTGGATGCCGCCCAGCGTGCCTGGGGCAACCCAGTCCGTTGCGTGGGGCATAAAGAATAAAATTATCATTATGGAATGGGGCGACCCGCTGTGTGTGTGTGTGTGTGTGTGTGTGTGTTTGTGATTAATGCACTTGGAGGGAAGAGCTGGCTGGAACTCTAAACAGAAGCAGCAGAACGCACTGCAACATTTGGTTGCAGGTCCCATTTGCCACATACCACAGATGAAGTCCCTACTTTGAAGCATTTACCATATAGAAATCCT
Source organism: Podarcis vaucheri (assembly GCF_965113315.1). NCBI lineage: Eukaryota > Metazoa > Chordata > Lepidosauria > Squamata > Lacertidae > Podarcis > Podarcis vaucheri. Next base: position 10,174 of record NW_028118691.1, on the reverse strand, counting down.
CCTCCTCCTTTTGGACTGACAAGTGTAAAAGCATGAGACAAAAGGAGCTGGAAGGAAAGAGGAAACTTTGCACAATCTGGAAGAGAGTGAAAGAAGAAAAGAGTGGTAAAGGAACTAAACAAAACACACACACACACACACACACACACAAACACACACACACACAATAGGTGGGGGGGGGAGAAGAAAAAAATCCAAATCAAGAGGGAAAAGAGAGAGAGAAATTGGGTGGCCTGAGCGCAGGCCAATGGCCTGAGCGCAGGCCAATGGCCTGAGCGCAGGCCAATGGCCTGAGCGCAGGCCAATGGCCTGAGCGCAGGCCAATGGCCTGAGCGCAGGCCAATGGCCTGAGCGCAGGCCAATGGCCTGAGCGCAGGCCAATGGCCTGAGCGCAGGCCAATGGCCTGAGCGCAGGCCAATGGCCTGAGCGCAGGCCAATGGCCTGAGCGCAGGCCAATGGCCTGAGCGCAGGCCAATGGCCTGAGCGCAGGCCAATGGCCTGAGCGCAGGCCAATGGCCTGAGCGCAGGCCAATGGCCTGAGCGCAGGCCAATGGCCTGAGCGCAGGCCAATGGCCTGAGCGCAGGCCAGGCCTGCTGGTTTTATACCTGCTGCTGGGATTGACAAAGCTGCCTCTGATTGGTTGCAAAGGCTGCTGGGATTGACAAGGCTGCCTCTGGTTGGTTAACCAGGCATTCTTTGATTGACAAGGCATCTGTCCCTCCCCTTCACCTCATTGCTCACCAATTAACCCATTAACTAACGTCTAGCCGAACCAATCAACCCACTTGAAGGATTACTGTTCATCTTTTTTTCTTAGGGTGTCCCTTTGTTCATTGGAGAAATGTTGGGGGGTATGGAGTTCTCCGACTCCCGAGCCATCTGAAGGCAAGCCTGTACAGTGAAGGGTTTTGTTTAAAACGTCTAGTGTTTTATTATGTTTCTATACATGTTGGATGCCGCCCAGCGTGCCTGGGGCAACCCAGTCCGTTGCGTGGGGCATAAAGAATAAAATTATCATTATGGAATGGGGCGACCCGCTGTGTGTGTGTGTGTTTGTGATTAATGCACTTGGAGGGAAGAGCTGGCTGGAACTCTAAACAGAAGCAGCAGAACGCACTGCAACATTTGGTTGCAGGTCCCATTTGCCACATACCACAGATGAAGTCCCTACTTTGAAGCATTTACCATATAGAAATCCTCCTCCTCCTTTTGGACTGACAAGTGTAAAAGCATGAGACAAAAGGAGCTGGAAGGAAAGAGGAAACTTTGCACAATCTGGAAGAGAGTGAAAGAAGAAAAGAGTGGTAAAGGAACTAAACAAAACACACACACACACACACACACACACACACACACACACACACAATAGGTGGGGGGGGAGAAGAAAAAAATCCAAATCAAGAGGGAAAAGAGAGAGAGAAATTGGGTGGCCGGCCTGCTGGTTTTATACCTGCTGCTGGGATTGACAAAGCTGCCTCTGATTGGTTGCAAAGGCTGCTGGGATTGACAAGGCTGCCTCTGGTTGGTTAACCAGGCATTCTTTGATTGACAAGGCATCTGTCCCTCCCCTTCACCTCATTGCTCACCAATTAACCCATTAACTAACGTCTAGCCGAACCAATCAACCCACTTGAAGGATTACTGTTCATCTTTTTTTCTTAGGGTGTCCCTTTGTTCATTGGAGAAATGTTGGGGGGTATGGAGTTCTCCGACTCCCGAGCCATCTGAAGGCAAGCCTGTACAGTGAAGGGTTTTGTTTAAAACGTCTAGTGTTTTATTATGTTTCTATACATGTTGGATGCCGCCCAGCGTGCCTGGGGCAACCCAGTCCGTTGCGTGGGGCATAAAGAATAAAATTATCATTATGGAATGGGGCGACCCGCTGTGTGTGTGTGTGTGTGTGTGTGTTTGTGATTAATGCACTTGGAGGGAAGAGCTGGCTGGAACTCTAAACAGAAGCAGCAGAACGCACTGCAACATTTGGTTGCAGGTCCCATTTGCCACATACCACAGATGAAGTCCCTACTCTGAAGCATTTACCATATAGAAATCCTCCTCCTCCTTTTGGACTGACAAGTGTAAAAGCATGAGACAAAAGGAGCTGGAAGGAAAGAGGAAACTTTGCACAATCTGGAAGAGAGTGAAAGAAGAAAAGAGTGGTAAAGGAACTAAACAAAACACACACACACACACACACACACACACACACAAACACACACACACACACAATAGGTGGGGGGGGAGAAGAAAAAAATCCAAATCAAGAGGGAAAAGAGAGAGAGAAATTGGGTGGCCTGAGCGCAGGCCAATGGCCTGAGCGCAGGCCAATGGCCTGAGCGCAGGCCAATGGCCTGAGCGCAGGCCAATGGCCTGAGCGCAGGCCAATGGCCTGAGCGCAGGCCAATGGCCTGAGCGCAGGCCAATGGCCTGAGCGCAGGCCAATGGCCTGAGCGCAGGCCAATGGCCTGAGCGCAGGCCAATGGCCTGAGCGCAGGCCAATGGCCTGAGCGCAGGCCAATGGCCTGAGCGCAGGCCAATGGCCTGAGCGCAGGCCAATGGCCTGAGCGCAGGCCAATGGCCTGAGCGCAGGCCAATGGCCTGAGCGCAGGCCAATGGCCTGAGCGCAGGCCAGGCCTGCTGGTTTTATACCTGCTGCTGGGATTGACAAAGCTGCCTCTGATTGGTTGCAAAGGCTGCTGGGATTGACAAGGCTGCCTCTGGTTGGTTAACCAGGCATTCTTTGATTGACAAGGCATCTGTCCCTCCCCTTCACCTCATTGCTCACCAATTAACCCATTAACTAACGTCTAGCCGAACCAATCAACCCACTTGAAGGATTACTGTTCATCTTTTTTTCTTAGGGTGTCCCTTTGTTCATTGGAGAAATGTTGGGGGGTATGGAGTTCTCCGACTCCCGAGCCATCTGAAGGCAAGCCTGTACAGTGAAGGGTTTTGTTTAAAACGTCTAGTGTTTTATTATGTTTCTATACATGTTGGATGCCGCCCAGCGTGCCTGGGGCAACCCAGTCCGTTGCGTGGGGCATAAAGAATAAAATTATCATTATGGAATGGGGCGACCCGCTGTGTGTGTGTGTGTTTGTGATTAATGCACTTGGAGGGAAGAGCTGGCTGGAACTCTAAACAGAAGCAGCAGAACGCACTGCAACATTTGGTTGCAGGTCCCATTTGCCACATACCACAGATGAAGTCCCTACTTTGAAGCATTTACCATATAGAAATCCTCCTCCTCCTTTTGGACTGACAAGTGTAAAAGCATGAGACAAAAGGAGCTGGAAGGAAAGAGGAAACTTTGCACAATCTGGAAGAGAGTGAAAGAAGAAAAGAGTGGTAAAGGAACTAAACAAAACACACACACACACACACACACACACACACACACACACACACAATAGGTGGGGGGGGAGAAGAAAAAAATCCAAATCAAGAGGGAAAAGAGAGAGAGAAATTGGGTGGCCGGCCTGCTGGTTTTATACCTGCTGCTGGGATTGACAAAGCTGCCTCTGATTGGTTGCAAAGGCTGCTGGGATTGACAAGGCTGCCTCTGGTTGGTTAACCAGGCATTCTTTGATTGACAAGGCATCTGTCCCTCCCCTTCACCTCATTGCTCACCAATTAACCCATTAACTAACGTCTAGCCGAACCAATCAACCCACTTGAAGGATTACTGTTCATCTTTTTTTCTTAGGGTGTCCCTTTGTTCATTGGAGAAATGTTGGGGGGTATGGAGTTCTCCGACTCCCGAGCCATCTGAAGGCAAGCCTGTACAGTGAAGGGTTTTGTTTAAAACGTCTAGTGTTTTATTATGTTTCTATACATGTTGGATGCCGCCCAGCGTGCCTGGGGCAACCCAGTCCGTTGCGTGGGGCATAAAGAATAAAATTATCATTATGGAATGGGGCGACCCGCTGTGTGTGTGTGTGTGTGTGTGTGTTTGTGATTAATGCACTTGGAGGGAAGAGCTGGCTGGAACTCTAAACAGAAGCAGCAGAACGCACTGCAACATTTGGTTGCAGGTCCCATTTGCCACATACCACAGATGAAGTCCCTACTCTGAAGCATTTACCATATAGAAATCCTCCTCCTCCTTTTGGACTGACAAGTGTAAAAGCATGAGACAAAAGGAGCTGGAAGGAAAGAGGAAACTTTGCACAATCTGGAAGAGAGTGAAAGAAGAAAAGAGTGGTAAAGGAACTAAACAAAACACACACACACACACACACACACACACACACACAATAGGTGGGGGGGGGGGAGAAGAAAAAAATCCAAATCAAGAGGGAAAAGAGAGAGAGAAATTGGGTGGCCTGAGCGCAGGCCAATGGCCTGAGCGCAGGCCAATGGCCTGAGCGCAGGCCAATGGCCTGAGCGCAGGCCAATGGCCTGAGCGCAGGCCAATGGCCTGAGCGCAGGCCAATGGCCTGAGCGCAGGCCAATGGCCTGAGCGCAGGCCAATGGCCTGAGCGCAGGCCAATGGCCTGAGCGCAGGCCAATGGCCTGAGCGCAGGCCAATGGCCTGAGCGCAGGCCAATGGCCTGAGCGCAGGCCAATGGCCTGAGCGCAGGCCAATGGCCTGAGCGCAGGCCAATGGCCTGAGCGCAGGCCAATGGCCTGAGCGCAGGCCAATGGCCTGAGCGCAGGCCAGGCCTGCTGGTTTTATACCTGCTGCTGGGATTGACAAAGCTGCCTCTGATTGGTTGCAAAGGCTGCTGGGATTGACAAGGCTGCCTCTGGTTGGTTAACCAGGCATTCTTTGATTGACAAGGCATCTGTCCCTCCCCTTCACCTCATTGCTCACCAATTAACCCATTAACTAACGTCTAGCCGAACCAATCAACCCACTTGAAGGATTACTGTTCATCTTTTTTTCTTAGGGTGTCCCTTTGTTCATTGGAGAAATGTTGGGGGGTATGGAGTTCTCCGACTCCCGAGCCATCTGAAGGCAAGCCTGTACAGTGAAGGGTTTTGTTTAAAACGTCTAGTGTTTTATTATGTTTCTATACATGTTGGATGCCGCCCAGCGTGCCTGGGGCAACCCAGTCCGTTGCGTGGGGCATAAAGAATAAAATTATCATTATGGAATGGGGCGACCCGCTGTGTGTGTGTGTGTGTGTGTGTGTTTGTGATTAATGCACTTGGAGGGAAGAGCTGGCTGGAACTCTAAACAGAAGCAGCAGAACGCACTGCAACATTTGGTTGCAGGTCCCATTTGCCACATACCACAGATGAAGTCCCTACTTTGAAGCATTTACCATATAGAAATCCTCCTCCTCCTTTTGGACTGACAAGTGTAAAAGCATGAGACAAAAGGAGCTGGAAGGAAAGAGGAAACTTTGCACAATCTGGAAGAGAGTGAAAGAAGAAAAGAGTGGTAAAGGAACTAAACAAAACACACACACACACACACACACACACACACACACAATAGGTGGGGGGGGAGAAGAAAAAAATCCAAATCAAGAGGGAAAAGAGAGAGAGAAATTGGGTGGCCTGAGCGCAGGCCAATGGCCTGAGCGCAGGCCAATGGCCTGAGCGCAGGCCAATGGCCTGAGCGCAGGCCAATGGCCTGAGCGCAGGCCAATGGCCTGAGCGCAGGCCAATGGCCTGAGCGCAGGCCAATGGCCTGAGCGCAGGCCAATGGCCTGAGCGCAGGCCAATGGCCTGAGCGCAGGCCAATGGCCTGAGCGCAGGCCAATGGCCTGAGCGCAGGCCAATGGCCTGAGCGCAGGCCAATGGCCTGAGCGCAGGCCAATGGCCTGAGCGCAGGCCAATGGCCTGAGCGCAGGCCAATGGCCTGAGCGCAGGCCAATGGCCTGAGCGCAGGCCAATGGCCTGAGCGCAGGCCAATGGCCTGAGCGCAGGCCAGGCCTGCTGGTTTTATACCTGCTGCTGGGATTGACAAAGCTGCCTCTGATTGGTTGCAAAGGCTGCTGGGATTGACAAGGCTGCCTCTGGTTGGTTAACCAGGCATTCTTTGATTGACAAGGCATCTGTCCCTCCCCTTCACCTCATTGCTCACCAATTAACCCATTAACTAACGTCTAGCCGAACCAATCAACCCACTTGAAGGATTACTGTTCATCTTTTTTTCTTAGGGTGTCCCTTTGTTCATTGGAGAAATGTTGGGGGGTATGGAGTTCTCCGACTCCCGAGCCATCTGAAGGCAAGCCTGTACAGTGAAGGGTTTTGTTTAAAACGTCTAGTGTTTTATTATGTTTCTATACATGTTGGATGCCGCCCAGCGTGCCTGGGGCAACCCAGTCCGTTGCGTGGGGCATAAAGAATAAAATTATCATTATGGAATGGGGCGACCCGCTGTGTGTGTGTGTGTGTGTGTGTGTGTGTGTGTTTGTGATTAATGCACTTGGAGGGAAGAGCTGGCTGGAACTCTAAACAGAAGCAGCAGAACGCACTGCAACATTTGGTTGCAGGTCCCATTTGCCACATACCACAGATGAAGTCCCTACTTTGAAGCATTTACCATATAGAAATCCTCCTCCTCCTTTTGGACTGACAAGTGTAAAAGCATGAGACAAAAGGAGCTGGAAGGAAAGAGGAAACTTTGCACAATCTGGAAGAGAGTGAAAGAAGAAAAGAGTGGTAAAGGAACTAAACAAAACACACACACACACACACACACACACACACACACAATAGGTGGGGGGGGAGAAGAAAAAAATCCAAATCAAGAGGGAAAAGAGAGAGAGAAATTGGGTGGCCTGAGCGCAGGCCAATGGCCTGCTGGTTTTATACCTGCTGCTGGGATTGACAAAGCTGCCTCTGATTGGTTGCAAAGGCTGCTGGGATTGACAAGGCTGCCTCTGGTTGGTTAACCAGGCATTCTTTGATTGACAAGGCATCTGTCCCTCCCCTTCACCTCATTGCTCACCAATTAACCCATTAACTAACGTCTAGCCGAACCAATCAACCCACTTGAAGGATTACTGTTCATCTTTTTTTCTTAGGGTGTCCCTTTGTTCATTGGAGAAATGTTGGGGGGTATGGAGTTCTCCGACTCCCGAGCCATCTGAAGGCAAGCCTGTACAGTGAAGGGTTTTGTTTAAAACGTCTAGTGTTTTATTATGTTTCTATACATGTTGGATGCCGCCCAGCGTGCCTGGGGCAACCCAGTCCGTTGCGTGGGGCATAAAGAATAAAATTATCATTATGGAATGGGGCGACCCGCTGTGTGTGTGTGTGTGTGTGTGTGTGTTTGTGATTAATGCACTTGGAGGGAAGAGCTGGCTGGAACTCTAAACAGAAGCAGCAGAACGCACTGCAACATTTGGTTGCAGGTCCCATTTGCCACATACCACAGATGAAGTCCCTACTTTGAAGCATTTACCATATAGAAATCCTCCTCCTCCTTTTGGACTGACAAGTGTAAAAGCATGAGACAAAAGGAGCTGGAAGGAAAGAGGAAACTTTGCACAATCTGGAAGAGAGTGAAAGAAGAAAAGAGTGGTAAAGGAACTAAACAAAACACACACACACACACACACACACACAATAGGTGGGGGGGGAGAAGAAAAAAATCCAAATCAAGAGGGAAAAGAGAGAGAGAAATTGGGTGGCCTGAGCGCAGGCCAATGGCCTGAGCGCAGGCCAATGGCCTGAGCGCAGGCCAATGGCCTGAGCGCAGGCCAATGGCCTGAGCGCAGGCCAATGGCCTGAGCGCAGGCCAATGGCCTGAGCGCAGGCCAATGGCCTGAGCGCAGGCCAATGGCCTGAGCGCAGGCCAATGGCCTGAGCGCAGGCCAATGGCCTGAGCGCAGGCCAATGGCCTGAGCGCAGGCCAATGGCCTGAGCGCAGGCCAATGGCCTGAGCGCAGGCCAATGGCCTGAGCGCAGGCCAATGGCCTGAGCGCAGGCCAATGGCCTGAGCGCAGGCCAATGGCCTGAGCGCAGGCCAGGCCTGCTGGTTTTATACCTGCTGCTGGGATTGACAAAGCTGCCTCTGATTGGTTGCAAAGGCTGCTGGGATTGACAAGGCTGCCTCTGGTTGGTTAACCAGGCATTCTTTGATTGACAAGGCATCTGTCCCTCCCCTTCACCTCATTGCTCACCAATTAACCCATTAACTAACGTCTAGCCGAACCAATCAACCCACTTGAAGGATTACTGTTCATCTTTTTTTCTTAGGGTGTCCCTTTGTTCATTGGAGAAATGTTGGGGGGTATGGAGTTCTCCGACTCCCGAGCCATCTGAAGGCAAGCCTGTACAGTGAAGGGTTTTGTTTAAAACGTCTAGTGTTTTATTATGTTTCTATACATGTTGGATGCCGCCCAGCGTGCCTGGGGCAACCCAGTCCGTTGCGTGGGGCATAAAGAATAAAATTATCATTATGGAATGGGGCGACCCGCTGTGTGTGTGTGTGTGTGTGTGTGTTTGTGATTAATGCACTTGGAGGGAAGAGCTGGCTGGAACTCTAAACAGAAGCAGCAGAACGCACTGCAACATTTGGTTGCAGGTCCCATTTGCCACATACCACAGATGAAGTCCCTACTTTGAAGCATTTACCATATAGAAATCCTCCTCCTCCTTTTGGACTGACAAGTGTAAAAGCATGAGACAAAAGGAGCTGGAAGGAAAGAGGAAACTTTGCACAATCTGGAAGAGAGTGAAAGAAGAAAAGAGTGGTAAAGGAACTAAACAAAACACACACACACACACACACACACACACACAATAGGTGGGGGGGGGAGAAGAAAAAAATCCAAATCAAGAGGGAAAAGAGAGAGAGAAATTGGGTGGCCTGAGCGCAGGCCAATGGCCTGAGCGCAGGCCAATGGCCTGAGCGCAGGCCAATGGCCTGAGCGCAGGCCAATGGCCTGAGCGCAGGCCAATGGCCTGAGCGCAGGCCAATGGCCTGAGCGCAGGCCAATGGCCTGAGCGCAGGCCAATGGCCTGAGCGCAGGCCAATGGCCTGAGCGCAGGCCAATGGCCTGAGCGCAGGCCAATGGCCTGAGCGCAGGCCAATGGCCTGAGCGCAGGCCAATGGCCTGAGCGCAGGCCAATGGCCTGAGCGCAGGCCAATGGCCTGAGCGCAGGCCAGGCCTGCTGGTTTTATACCTGCTGCTGGGATTGACAAAGCTGCCTCTGATTGGTTGCAAAGGCTGCTGGGATTGACAAGGCTGCCTCTGGTTGGTTAACCAGGCATTCTTTGATTGACAAGGCATCTGTCCCTCCCCTTCACCTCATTGCTCACCAATTAACCCATTAACTAACGTCTAGCCGAACCAATCAACCCACTTGAAGGATTACTGTTCATCTTTTTTTCTTAGGGTGTCCCTTTGTTCATTGGAGAAATGTTGGGGGGTATGGAGTTCTCCGACTCCCGAGCCATCTGAAGGCAAGCCTGTACAGTGAAGGGTTTTGTTTAAAACGTCTAGTGTTTTATTATGTTTCTATACATGTTGGATGCCGCCCAGCGTGCCTGGGGCAACCCAGTCCGTTGCGTGGGGCATAAAGAATAAAATTATCATTATGGAATGGGGCGACCCGCTGTGTGTGTGTGTGTGTGTGTGTGTTTGTGATTAATGCACTTGGAGGGAAGAGCTGGCTGGAACTCTAAACAGAAGCAGCAGAACGCACTGCAACATTTGGTTGCAGGTCCCATTTGCCACATACCACAGATGAAGTCCCTACTTTGAAGCATTTACCATATAGAAATCCTCCTCCTCCTTTTGGACTGACAAGTGTAAAAGCATGAGACAAAAGGAGCTGGAAGGAAAGAGGAAACTTTGCACAATCTGGAAGAGAGTGAAAGAAGAAAAGAGTGGTAAAGGAACTAAACAAAACACACACACACACACACACACACACACACAATAGGTGGGGGGGGGGAGAAGAAAAAAATCCAAATCAAGAGGGAAAAGAGAGAGAGAAATTGGGTGGCCTGAGCGCAGGCCAATGGCCTGAGCGCAGGCCAATGGCCTGAGCGCAGGCCAATGGCCTGAGCGCAGGCCAATGGCCTGAGCGCAGGCCAATGGCCTGAGCGCAGGCCAATGGCCTGAGCGCAGGCCAATGGCCTGAGCGCAGGCCAATGGCCTGAGCGCAGGCCAATGGCCTGAGCGCAGGCCAATGGCCTGAGCGCAGGCCAATGGCCTGAGCGCAGGCCAATGGCCTGAGCGCAGGCCAATGGCCTGAGCGCA
>NW_028118692.1:0-41806 GCF_965113315.1 Podarcis vaucheri | reverse complement strand
AAAAGCCTTCTGTTTCCATCGCCAAAGCTTTCAGGGCATCATTTGCAAGCTTCTGGCACCATTTTTGAGTGAATTGCCAAAAGTCAGATTTTTGCTGAAATTGTGACCCCGGCCGGGGCTTAGGGATTTTTTCAAAAAATATTTTCTGCCGGTTAAGTTTTTGAGGGCTGATTTCTTGTCCTGTGATAAAAAGCCTTCTGTTTCCATCGCCAAAGCTTTCAGGGGATGATTTGCAAGCTTCTGGCACAATTTTTGAGTGAACTGCCAAAAGTCAGATTTTTGCTGAAATTGTGACCCCGGGGCTTAGGGATTTTTTCAAAAAAATATTTTCTGCCGGTTAAGTTTTTGAGGGCTGATTTCTTGTCCTGTGATAAAAAGCCTTCTGTTTCCATCGCCAAAGCTTTCAGGGGATCATTTGCAAGCTTCTGGCACCATTTTTGAGTGAATTGCCAAAAGTCAGATTTTTGCTGAAATTGTGACCCCGGGGCTTAGGGATTTTTTCAAAAAAATATTTTCTGCCGGTTACGTTTTTGAGGGCTGATTTCTTGTCCTGTGATAAAAAGCCTTCTGTTTCCATCGCCAAAGCTTTCAGGGCATCATTTGCAAGCTTCTGGCACCATTTTTGAGTGAATTGCCAAAAGTCAGATTTTTGCTGAAATTGTGACCCCGGCCGGGGCTTAGGGATTTTTTCAAAAAAATATTTTCTGCCGGTTAAGTTTTTGAGGGCTGATTTCTTGTCCTGTGATAAAAAGCCTTCTGTTTCCATCCCCAAAGCTTTCAGGGGATCATTTTCAAGCTTCTGGCACTATTTTTGAGTGAATTGCCAAAAGTCAGATTTTTGCAGAAATTGTGACACCGGGACTTAGGGATTTTTTCAAAAAAATATTTTCTGCCGGTTAAGTTTTTGAGGGCTGATTTCTTGTCCTGTGATAAAAAGACGTCTGTTTCCATCGCCAAAGCTTTCAGGGGATCATTTGCAAGCTTCTGGCACTATTTTTGAGTGAATTGCCAAAAGTCAGATTTTTGCTGAAATTGTGACCCCGGGGCTTAGGGATTTTTTCAAAAAAATATTTTCTGCCGGTTAAGTTTTTGAGGGCTGATTTCTTGTCCTGTGATAAAAAGCCTTCTGTTTCCATCGCCAAAGCTTTCAGGGGATCATTTGCAAGCTTCTGGCACCATTTTTGAGTGAATTGCCAAAAGTCAGATTTTTGCTGAAATTGTGACCCCGGGGCTTAGGGATTTTTTCAAAAAAATATTTTCTGCCGGTTACGTTTTTGAGGGCTGATTTCTTGTCCTGTGATAAAAAGCCTTCTGTTTCCATCGCCAAAGCTTTCAGGGCATCATTTGCAAGCTTCTGGCACCATTTTTGAGTGAATTGCCAAAAGTCAGATTTTTGCTGAAATTGTGACCCCGGCCGGGGCTTAGGGATTTTTTCAAAAAAATATTTTCTGCCGGTTAAGTTTTTGAGGGCTGATTTCTTGTCCTGTGATAAAAAGCCTTCTGTTTCCATCCCCAAAGCTTTCAGGGGATCATTTTCAAGCTTCTGGCACTATTTTTGAGTGAATTGCCAAAAGTCAGATTTTTGCAGAAATTGTGACACCGGGACTTAGGGATTTTTTCAAAAAAATATTTTCTGCCGGTTAAGTTTTTGAGGGCTGATTTCTTGTCCTGTGATAAAAAGACGTCTGTTTCCATCGCCAAAGCTTTCAGGGGATCATTTGCAAGCTTCTGGCACTATTTTTGAGTGAATTGCCAAAAGTCAGATTTTTGCTGAAATTGTGACCCCGGGGCTTAGGGATTTTTTCAAAAAAATATTTTCAGCCGGTTAAGTTTTTGAGGGCTGATTTCTTGTCCTGTGATAAAAAGCCTTCTGTTTCCATCGCCAAAGCTTTCAGGGGATCATTTGCAAGCTTCTGGCACCATTTTTGAGTGAACTGCCAAAAGTCAGATTTTTGCTGAAATTGTGACCCCGGGGCTTAGGGATTTTTTCAAAAAAATATTTTCTGCCGGTTAAGTTTTTGAGGGCTGATTTCTTGTCCTGTGATAAAAAGCCTTCTGTTTCCATCGCCAAAGCTTTCAGGGGATCATTTGCAAGCTTCTGGCACCATTTTTGAGTGAATTGCCAAAAGTCAGATTTTTGCTGAAATTGGGCCCGGGGCTTAGGGATTTTTTCAAAAAAATATTTTCTGCCGGTTACGTTTTTGAGGGCTGATTTCTTGTCCTGTGATAAAAAGCCTTCTGTTTCCATCGCCAAAGCTTTCAGGGCATCATTTGCAAGCTTCTGGCACCATTTTTGAGTGAATTGCCAAAAGTCAGATTTTTGCTGAAATTGTGACCCCGGCCGGGGCTTAGGGATTTTTTCAAAAAAATATTTTCTGCCGGTTAAGTTTTTGAGGGCTGATTTCTTGTCCTGTGATAAAAAGCCTTCTGTTTCCATCGCCAAAGCTTTCAGGGGATCATTTGTAAGCTTCTGGCACTATTTTTGAGTGAATTGCCAAAAGTCAGATTTTTGCAGAAATTGTGACCCCGGGGCTTAGGGATTTTTTCAAAAAAATATTTTCAGCCGGTTAAGTTTTTGAGGGCTGATTTCTTGTCCTGTGATAAAAAGCCTTCTGTTTCCATCGCCAAAGCTTTCAGGGGATCATTTGCAAGCTTCTGGCACCATTTTTGAGTGAACTGCCAAAAGTCAGATTTTTGCTGAAATTGTGACCCCGGGGCTTAGGGATTTTTTCAAAAAAATATTTTCTGCCGGTTAAGTTTTTGAGGGCTGATTTCTTGTCCTGTGATAAAAAGCCTTCTGTTTCCATCGCCAAAGCTTTCAGGGGATCATTTGCAAGCTTCTGGCACCATTTTTGAGTGAATTGCCAAAAGTCAGATTTTTGCTGAAATTGTGACCCCGGGGCTTAGGGATTTTTTCAAAAAAATATTTTCTGCCGGTTACGTTTTTGAGGGCTGATTTCTTGTCCTGTGATAAAAAGCCTTCTGTTTCCATCGCCAAAGCTTTCAGGGCATCATTTGCAAGCTTCTGGCACCATTTTTGAGTGAATTGCCAAAAGTCAGATTTTTGCTGAAATTGTGACCCCGGGACTTAGGGATTTTTTCAAAAAAATATTTTCTGCCGGTTAAGTTTTTGAGGGCTGATTTCTTGTCCTGTGATAAAAAGCCTTCTGTTTCCATCGCCAAAGCTTTCAGGGGATCATTTGCAAGCTTCTGGCACTATTTTTGAGTGAATTGCCAAAAGTCAGATTTTTGCAGAAATTGTGACCCCGGGACTTAGGGATTTTTTCAAAAAAATATTTTCTGCCGGTTAAGTTTTTGAGGGCTGATTTCTTGTCCTGTGATAAAAAGCCTTCTGTTTCCATCGCCAAAGCTTTCAGGGGATCATTTGCAAGCTTCTGGCACTATTTTTGAGTGAATTGCCAAAAGTCAGATTTTTGCTGAAATTGTGACCCCGGGGCTTAGGGATTTTTTCAAAAAAATATTTTCAGCCGGTTAAGTTTTTGAGGGCTGATTTCTTGTCCTGTGATAAAAAGCCTTCTGTTTCCATCGCCAAAGCTTTCAGGGGATCATTTGCAAGCTTTTGGCACCATTTTTGAGTGAATTGCCAAAAGTCAGATTTTTGCTGAAATTGTGACCCCGGGGCTTAGGGATTTTTTCAAAAAAATATTTTCTGCCGGTTAAGTTTTTGAGGGCTGATTTCTTGTCCTGTGATAAAAAGCCTTCTGTTTCCATCCCCAAAGCTTTCAGGGCATCATTTGCAAGCTTCTGGCACCATTTTTGAGTGAATTGCCAAAAGTCAGATTTTTGCTGAAATTGTGACCCCGGGGCTTAGGGATTTTTTCAAAAAAATATTTTCTGCCGGTTACGTTTTTGAGGGCTGATTTCTTGTCCTGTGATAAAAAGCCTTCTGTTTCCATCGCCAAAGCTTTCAGGGGATGATTTGCAAGCTTCTGGCACCATTTTTGAGTGAACTGCCAAAAGTCAGATTTTTGCTGAAATTGTGACCCCGGGGCTTAGGGATTTTTTCAAAAAAATATTTTCTGCCGGTTAACTTTTTGAGGGATGATTTCTTGTCCTGTGATAAAAAGCCTTCTGTTTCCATCGCCAAAGCTTTCAGGGGATCATTTGCAAGCTTCTGGCACCATTTTTGAGTGAATTGCCAAAAGTCAGATTTTTGCTGAAATTGTGACCCCGGGGCTTAGGGATTTTTTCAAAAAAATATTTTCTGCCGGTTACGTTTTTGAGGGCTGATTTCTTGTCCTGTGATAAAAAGCCTTCTGTTTCCATCGCCAAAGCTTTCAGGGCATCATTTGCAAGCTTCTGGCACCATTTTTGAGTGAATTGCCAAAAGTCAGATTTTTGCTGAAATTGTGACCCCGGCCGGGGCTTAGGGATTTTTTCAAAAAAATATTTTCTGCCGGTTAAGTTTTTGAGGGCTGATTTCTTGTCCTGTGATAAAAAGCCTTCTGTTTCCATCGCCAAAGCTTTCAGGGGATCATTTGCAAGCTTCTGGCACTATTTTTGAGTGAATTGCCAAAAGTCAGATTTTTGCAGAAATTGTGACCCCGGGACTTAGGGATTTTTTCAAAAAAATATTTTCTGCCGGTTAAGTTTTTGAGGGCTGATTTCTTGTCCTGTGATAAAAAGCCTTCTGTTTCCATCGCCAAAGCTTTCAGGGGATCATTTGCAAGCTTCTGGCACCATTTTTGAGTGAACTGCCAAAATCAGATTTTTGCTGAAATTGTGACCCCGGGGCTTAGGGATTTTTTCAAAAAAATATTTTCTGCTGGTTAAGTTTTTGAGGGCTGATTTCTTGTCCTGTGATAAAAAGCCTTCTGTTTCCATCGCCAAAGCTTTCAGGGGATCATTTGCAAGCTTCTGGCACCATTTTTGAGTGAATTGCCAAAAGTCAGATTTTTGCTGAAATTGTGACCCCGGGGCTTAGGGATTTTTTCAAAAAAATATTTTCTGCTGGTTAAGTTTTTGAGGGCTGATTTCTTGTCCTGTGATAAAAAGCCTTCTGTTTCCATCGCCAAAGCTTTCAGGGGATCATTTGCAAGCTTTTGGCACCATTTTTGAGTGAATTGCCAAAAGTCAGATTTTTGCTGAAATTGTGACCCCGGGGCTTAGGGATTTTTTCAAAAAAATATTTTCTGCCGGTTAAGTTTTTGAGGGCTGATTTCTTGTCCTGTGATAAAAAGCCTTCTGTTTCCATCCCCAAAGCTTTCAGGGCATCATTTGCAAGCTTCTGGCACCATTTTTGAGTGAATTGCCAAAAGTCAGATTTTTGCTGAAATTGTGACCCCGGGGCTTAGGGATTTTTTCAAAAAAATATTTTCTGCCGGTTACGTTTTTGAGGGCTGATTTCTTGTCCTGTGATAAAAAGCCTTCTGTTTCCATCGCCAAAGCTTTCAGGGGATGATTTGCAAGCTTCTGGCACCATTTTTGAGTGAACTGCCAAAAGTCAGATTTTTGCTGAAATTGTGACCCCGGGGCTTAGGGATTTTTTCAAAAAAATATTTTCTGCCGGTTAACTTTTTGAGGGCTGATTTCTTGTCCTGTGATAAAAAGCCTTCTGTTTCCATCGCCAAAGCTTTCAGGGGATCATTTGCAAGCTTCTGGCACCATTTTTGAGTGAATTGCCAAAAGTCAGATTTTTGCTGAAATTGTGACCCCGGGGCTTAGGGATTTTTTCAAAAAAATATTTTCTGCCGGTTACGTTTTTGAGGGCTGATTTCTTGTCCTGTGATAAAAAGCCTTCTGTTTCCATCGCCAAAGCTTTCAGGGCATCATTTGCAAGCTTCTGGCACCATTTTTGAGTGAATTGCCAAAAGTCAGATTTTTGCTGAAATTGTGACCCCGGCCGGGGCTTAGGGATTTTTTCAAAAAAATATTTTCTGCCGGTTAAGTTTTTGAGGGCTGATTTCTTGTCCTGTGATAAAAAGCCTTCTGTTTCCATCGCCAAAGCTTTCAGGGGATCATTTGCAAGCTTCTGGCACTATTTTTGAGTGAATTGCCAAAAGTCAGATTTTTGCAGAAATTGTGACCCCGGGACTTAGGGATTTTTTCAAAAAAATATTTTCTGCCGGTTAAGTTTTTGAGGGCTGATTTCTTGTCCTGTGATAAAAAGCCTTCTGTTTCCATCGCCAAAGCTTTCAGGGGATCATTTGCAAGCTTCTGGCACCATTTTTGAGTGAACTGCCAAAAGTCAGATTTTTGCTGAAATTGTGACCCCGGGGCTTAGGGATTTTTTCAAAAAAATATTTTCTGCTGGTTAAGTTTTTGAGGGCTGATTTCTTGTCCTGTGATAAAAAGCCTTCTGTTTCCATCGCCAAAGCTTTCAGGGGATCATTTGCAAGCTTCTGGCACCATTTTTGAGTGAATTGCCAAAAGTCAGATTTTTGCTGAAATTGTGACCCCGGGGCTTAGGGATTTTTTCAAAAAAATATTTTCTGCTGGTTAAGTTTTTGAGGGCTGATTTCTTGTCCTGTGATAAAAAGCCTTCTGTTTCCATCGCCAAAGCTTTCAGGGGATGATTTGCAAGCTTCTGGCACCATTTTTGAGTGAATTGCCAAAAGTCAGATTTTTGCTGAAATTGTGACCCCGGGGCTTAGGGATTTTTTCAAAAAAATATTTTCTGCCGGTTAAGTTTTTGAGGGCTGATTTCTTGTCCTGTGATAAAAAGCCTTCTGTTTCCATCCCCAAAGCTTTCAGGGCATCATTTGCAAGCTTCTGGCACCATTTTTGAGTGAATTGCCAAAAGTCAGATTTTTGCTGAAATTGTGACCCCGGGGCTTAGGGATTTTTTCAATAAAATATTTTCTGCCGGTTAAGTTTTTGAGGGCTGATTTCTTGTCCTGTGATAAAAAGCCTTCTGTTTCTATCGCCAAAG
The DNA here is from genome assembly GCF_965113315.1 of Podarcis vaucheri. Taxonomy (NCBI): domain Eukaryota; kingdom Metazoa; phylum Chordata; class Lepidosauria; order Squamata; family Lacertidae; genus Podarcis; species Podarcis vaucheri. The sequence goes on along the minus strand of NW_028118692.1, from coordinate 34,914 downwards.
CTTTCAGGGGGTCATTTGCAAGCATCTGGCACCATTTTTGAGTGAATTGCCAAAAGTCAGATTTTTGCTGAAATTGTGACCCCGGGGCTTAGGGATTTTTTCAAAAAAATATTTTCTGCCGGTTAAGTTTTTGAGGGCTGATTTCTTGTCCTGTGATAAAAAGCCTTCTGTTTCTATCGCCAAAGCTTTCAGGGGGTCATTTGCAAGCTTCTGGCACCATTTTTGAGTGAATTGCCAAAAGTCAGATTTTGGCTGAAATTGTGAGCCCGGGGCTTAGGGATTTTTTCAAAAAAATATTTTCTGCCGGTTAAGTTTTTGAGGGCTGATTTCTTGTCCTGTGATAAAAAGCCTTCTGTTTCCATCGCCAAAGCTTTCAGGGGATCATTTGCAAGCTTCTGGCACTATTTTTGAGTGAATTGCCAAAAGTCAGATTTTTGCTGAAATTGTGGCCCCGGGGCTTAGGGATTTTTTCAAAAAAATATTTTTAGCCGGTTAAGTTTTTGAGGGCTGATTTCTTGTCCTGTGATAAAAAGCCTTCTGTTTCCATCGCCAAAGCTTTCAGGGCATCATTTGCAAGCTTCTGGCACCATTTTTGAGTGAATTGCCAAAAGTCAGATTTTTGCTGAAATTGTGACCCCGGGGCTTAGGGATTTTTTCAAAAAAATATTTTCTGCTGGTTAAGTTTTTGAGGGCTGATTTCTTGTCCTGTGATAAAAAGCCTTCTGTTTCCATCGCCAAAGCTTTCAGGGGATCATTTGCAAGCTTCTGGCACCATTTTTGAGTGAATTGCCAAAAGTCAGATTTTTGTAGAAATTGTGACCCCGAGACTTAGGGATTTTTTCAAAAAAATATTTTCTGCTGGTTACGTTTTTGAGGGCTGATTTCTTGTCCTGTGATAAAAAGCCTTCTGTTTCCATCGCCAAAGCTTTCAGGGCATCATTTGCAGGCTTCTGGTACCATTTTTGAGTGTATTGCCAAAAGTCAGATTTTTGCTGAAATTGTGACCCCGGGGCTTAGGGATTTTTTCAAAAAAATATTTTCTGCCGGTTAAGTTTTTGAGGGCTGATTTCTTGTCCTGTGATAAAAAGCCTTCTGTTTCCATCGCCAAAGCTTTCAGGGGATCATTTGCAAGCTTCTGGCACTATTTTTGAGTGAATTGCCAAAAGTCAGATTTTTGCTGAAATTGTGACCCCGGGGCTTAGGGATTTTTTCAAAAAAATATTTTTAGCCGGTTAAGTTTTTGAGGGCTGATTTCTTGTCCTGTGATAAAAAGCCTTCTGTTTACATCGCCAAAGCTTTCAGGGGATCATTTGCAAGCTTCTCGCACCATTTTTGAGTGAACTGCCAAAAGTCAGATTTTTGCTGAAATTGTGACCCCGAGACTTAGGGATTTTTTCAAAAAAATATTTTCTGCCGGTTAAGTTTTTGAGGGCTGATTTCTTGTCCTGTGATAAAAAGCCTTCTGTTTCCATCCCCAAAGCTTTCAGGGCATCATTTGCAAGCTTCTGGCACCATTTTTGAGTGAATTGCCAAAAGTCAGATTTTTGCTGAAATTGTGACCCCGGGGCTTAGGGATTTTTTCAAAAAAATATTTTCTGCCGGTTAAGTTTTTGAGGGCTGATTTCTTGTCCTGTGATAAAAAGCCTTCTGTTTCCATCCCCAAAGCTTTCAGGGCATCATTTGCAAGCTTCTGGCACCATTTTTGAGTGAATTGCCAAAAGTCAGATTTTTGCTGAAATTGTGACCCCGGGGCTTAGGGATTTTTTCAAAAAAATATTTTCTGCCGGTTACGTTTTTGAGGGCTGATTTCTTGTCCTGTGATAAAAAGCCTTCTGTTTCCATCGCCAAAGCTTTCAGGGGATGATTTGCAAGCTTCTGGCACAATTTTTGAGTGAACTGCCAAAAGTCAGATTTTTGCTGAAATTGTGACCCCAGGGCTTAGGGATTTTTTCAAAAAAATATTTTCTGCCGGTTAAGTTTTTGAGGGCTGATTTCTTGTCCTGTGATAAAAAGCCTTCTGTTTCCATCGCCAAAGCTTTCAGGGGATCATTTGCAAGCTTCTGGCACCATTTTTGAGTGAATTGCCAAAAGTCAGATTTTTGCTGAAATTGTGACCCCGGGGCTTAGGGATTTTTTCAAAAAAATATTTTCTGCCGGTTACGTTTTTGAGGGCTGATTTCTTGTCCTGTGATAAAAAGCCTTCTGTTTCCATCGCCAAAGCTTTCAGGGCATCATTTGCAAGCTTCTGGCACCATTTTTGAGTGAATTGCCAAAAGTCAGATTTTTGCTGAAATTGTGACCCCGGCCGGGGCTTAGGGATTTTTTCAAAAAAATATTTTCTGCCGGTTAAGTTTTTGAGGGCTGATTTCTTGTCCTGTGATAAAAAGCCTTCTGTTTCCATCGCCAAAGCTTTCAGGGGATCATTTGCAAGCTTCTGGCACTATTTTTGAGTGAATTGCCAAAAGTCAGATTTTTGCAGAAATTGTGACACCGAGACTTAGGGATTTTTTCAAAAAAATATTTTCTGCCGGTTAAGTTTTTGAGGGCTGATTTCTTGTCCTGTGATAAAAAGCCTTCTGTTTCCATCGCCAAAGCTTTCAGGGGATCATTTGCAAGCTTCTGGCACTATTTTTGAGTGAATTGCCAAAAGTCAGATTTTTGCTTAAATTGTGACCCCGGGGCTTAGGGATTTTTTCAAAAAAATATTTTCAGCCGGTTAAGTTTTTGAGGGCTGATTTCTTGTCCTGTGATAAAAAGCCTTCTGTTTCCATCGCCAAAGCTTTCAGGGGATCATTTGCAAGCTTCTGGCACCATTTTTGAGTGAACTGCCAAAAGTCAGATTTTTGCTGAAATTGTGACCCCGGGGCTTAGGGATTTTTTCAAAAAAATATTTTCTGCCGGTTAAGTTTTTGAGGGCTGATTTCTTGTCCTGTGATAAAAAGCCTTCTGTTTCCATCGCCAAAGCTTTCAGGGGATCATTTGCAAGCTTCTGGCACCATTTTTGAGTGAATTGCCAAAAGTCAGATTTTTGCTGAAATTGTGACCCCGGGGCTTAGGGATTTTTTCAAAAAAATATTTTCTGCCGGTTACGTTTTTGAGGGCTGATTTCTTGTCCTGTGATAAAAAGCCTTCTGTTTCCATCGCCAAAGCTTTCAGGGCATCATTTGCAAGCTTCTGGCACCATTTTTGAGTGAATTGCCAAAAGTCAGATTTTTGCTGAAATTGTGACCCCGGCCGGGGCTTAGGGATTTTTTCAAAAAAATATTTTCTGCCGGTTAAGTTTTTGAGGGCTGATTTCTTGTCCTGTGATAAAAAGCCTTCTGTTTCCATCGCCAAAGCTTTCAGGGGATCATTTGCAAGCTTCTGGCACTATTTTTGAGTGAATTGCCAAAAGTCAGATTTTTGCAGAAATTGTGACACCGAGAATTAGGGATTTTTTCAAAAAAATATTTTCTGCCGGTTAAGTTTTTGAGGGCTGATTTCTTGTCCTGTGATAAAAAGCCTTCTGTTTCCATCGCCAAAGCTTTCAGGGGATCATTTGCAAGCTTCTGGCACTATTTTTGAGTGAATTGCCAAAAGTCAGATTTTTGCTGAAATTGTGACCCCGGGGCTTAGGGATTTTTTCAAAAAAATATTTTCAGCCGGTTAAGTTTTTGAGGGCTGATTTCTTGTCCTGTGATAAAAAGCCTTCTGTTTCCATCGCCAAAGCTTTCAGGGGATCATTTGCAAGCTTCTGGCACCATTTTTGAGTGAACTGCCAAAAGTCAGATTTTTGCTGAAATTGTGACCCCGGGGCTTAGGGATTTTTTCAAAAAAATATTTTCTGCCGGTTAAGTTTTTGAGGGCTGATTTCTTGTCCTGTGATAAAAAGCCTTCTGTTTCCATCGCCAAAGCTTTCAGGGGATCATTTGCAAGCTTCTGGCACCATTTTTGAGTGAATTGCCAAAAGTCAGATTTTTGCTGAAATTGTGACCCCGGGGCTTAGGGATTTTTTCAAAAAAATATTTTCTGCCGGTTACGTTTTTGAGGGCTGATTTCTTGTCCTGTGATAAAAAGCCTTCTGTTTCCATCGCCAAAGCTTTGAGGGCATCATTTGCAAGCTTCTGGCACCATTTTTGAGTGAATTGCCAAAAGTCAGATTTTTGCTGAAATTGTGACCCCGGCCGGGGCTTAGGGATTTTTTCAAAAAAATATTTTCTGCCGGTTAAGTTTTTGAGGGCTGATTTCTTGTCCTGTGATAAAAAGCCTTCTGTTTCCATCGCCAAAGCTTTCAGGGGATCATTTGCAAGCTTCTGGCACTATTTTTGAGTGAATTGCCAAAAGTCAGATTTTTGCAGAAATTGTGACCCCGGGACTTAGGGATTTTTTCAAAAAAATATTTTCTGCCGGTTAAGTTTTTGAGGGCTGATTTCTTGTCCTGTGATAAAAAGCCTTCTGTTTCCATCGCCAAAGCTTTCAGGGGATCATTTGCAAGCTTCTGGCACTATTTTTGAGTGAATTGCCAAAAGTCAGATTTTTGCTGAAATTGTGACCCCGGGGCTTAGGGATTTTTTCAAAAAAATATTTTCAGCCGGTTAAGTTTTTGAGGGCTGATTTCTTGTCCTGTGATAAAAAGCCTTCTGTTTCCATCGCCAAAGCTTTCAGGGGATCATTTGCAAGCTTCTGGCACCATTTTTGAGTGAACTGCCAAAATCAGATTTTTGCTGAAATTGTGACCCCGGGGCTTAGGGATTTTTTCAAAAAAATATTTTCTGCTGGTTAAGTTTTTGAGGGCTGATTTCTTGTCCTGTGATAAAAAGCCTTCTGTTTCCATCGCCAAAGCTTTCAGGGGATCATTTGCAAGCTTCTGGCACCATTTTTGAGTGAATTGCCAAAAGTCAGATTTTTGCTGAAATAGTGACCCCGGGGCTTAGGGATTTTTTCAAAAAAATATTTTCTGCTGGTTAAGTTTTTGAGGGCTGATTTCTTGTCCTGTGATAAAAAGCCTTCTGTTTCCATCGCCAAAGCTTTCAGGGCATCATTTGCAAGCTTCTGGCACCATTTTTGAGTGAATTGCCAAAAGTCAGATTTTTGCTGAAATTGTGACCCCGGCCGGGGCTTAGGGATTTTTTCAAAAAAATATTTTCTGCCGGTTAAGTTTTTGAGGGCTGATTTCTTGTCCTGTGATAAAAAGCCTTCTGTTTCCATCGCCAAAGCTTTCAGGGGATCATTTGCAAGCTTCTGGCACTATTTTTGAGTGAATTGCCAAAAGTCAGATTTTTGCAGAAATTGTGACCCCGGGACTTAGGGATTTTTTCAAAAAAATATTTTCTGCCGGTTAAGTTTTTGAGGGCTGATTTCTTGTCCTGTGATAAAAAGCCTTCTGTTTCCATCGCCAAAGCTTTCAGGGGATCATTTGCAAGCTTCTGGCACTATTTTTGAGTGAATTGCCAAAAGTCAGATTTTTGCTGAAATTGTGACCCCGGGGCTTAGGGATTTTTTCAAAAAAATATTTTCTGCCGGTTAAGTTTTTGAGGGCTGATTTCTTGTCCTGTGATAAAAAGCCTTCTGTTTCCATCCCCAAAGCTTTCAGGGCATCATTTGCAAGCTTCTGGCACCATTTTTGAGTGAATTGCCAAAAGTCAGATTTTTGCTGAAATTGTGACCCCGGGGCTTAGGGATTTTTTCAAAAAAATATTTTTCGCCGGTTAAGTTTTTGAGGGCTGATTTCTTGTCCTGTGATAAAAAGCCTTCTGTTTCTATCGCCAAAGCTTTCAGGGGGTCATTTGCATGCATCTGGCACCATTTTTGAGTGAATTGCCAAAAGTCAGATTTTTGCTGAAATTGTGACCCCGGGGCTTAGGGATTTTTTCAAAAAAATATTTTCTGCCGGTTAAGTTTTTGAGGGCTGATTTCTTGTCCTGTGATAAAAAGCCTTCTGTTTCTATCGCCAAAGCTTTCAGGGGGTCATTTGCAAGCTTCTGGCACCATTTTTGAGTGAATTGCCAAAAGTCAGATTTTGGCTGAAATTGTGAGCCCGGGGCTTAGGGATTTTTTCAAAAAAATATTTTCTGCTGGTTACGTTTTTGAGGGCTGATTTCTTGTCCTGTGATAAAAAGCCTTCTGTTTCCATCGCCAAAGCTTTCAGGGGATCATTTGCAAGCTTCTGGCACCATTTTTGAGTGAATTGCCAAAAGTCAGATTTTTGCTGAAATTGTGACTCCGGGGCTTAGGGATTTTTTCAAAAAAATATTTTCTGCCGGTTAAGTTTTTGAGGGCTGATTTCTTGTCCTGTGATAAAAAGCCTTCTGTTTCCATCCCCAAAGCTTTCAGGGCATCATTTGCAAGCTTCTGGCACCATTTTTGAGTGAATTGCCAAAAGTCAGATTTTGGCTGAAATTGTGACCCCGGGGCTTAGGGATTTTTTCAAAAAAATAATTTCTGCCGGTTACGTTTTTGAGGGCTGATTTCTTGTCCTGTGATAAAAAACCTTCTGTTTCCATCGCCAAAGCTTTCAGGGCATCATTTGCAAGCTTCTGGCACCATTTTTGAGTGAATTGCCAAAAGTCAGATTTTTGCTGAAATTGTGACCCCGGCCGGGGCTTAGGGATTTTTTCAAAAAAATATTTTCTGCCGGTTAAGTTTTTGAGGGCTGATTTCTTGTCCTGTGATAAAAAGCCTTCTGTTTACATCGCCAAAGCTTTCAGGGGATCATTTGCAAGCTTCTGGCACTATTTTTGAGTGAATTGCCAAAAGTCAGATTTTTGCTGAAATTGTGACCCCGGGGCTTAGGGATTTTTTCAAAAAAATATTTTTAGCCGGTTAAGTTTTTGAGGGCTGATTTCTTGTCCTGTGATAAAAAGCCTTCTGTTTCCATCCCCAAAGCTTTCAGGGCATCATTTGCAAGCTTCTGGCACCATTTTTGAGTGAATTGCCAAAAGTCAGATTTTGGCTGAAATTGTGACCCCGGGGCTTAGGGATTTTTTCAAAAAAATAATTTCTGCCGGTTACGTTTTTGAGGGCTGATTTCTTGTCCTGTGATAAAAAACCTTCTGTTTCCATCGCCAAAGCTTTCAGGGCATCATTTGCAAGCTTCTGGCACCATTTTTGAGTGAATTGCCAAAAGTCAGATTTTTGCTGAAATTGTGACCCCGGGGCTTAGGGATTTTTTCAAAAAAATATTTTCTGCCGGTTAAGTTTTTGAGGGCTGATTTCTTGTCCTGTGATAAAAAGCCTTCTGTTTCCATCGCCAAAGCTTTCAGGGGATCATTTGCAAGCTTCTGGCACCATTTTTGAGTGAATTGCCAAAAGTCAGATTTTTGTAGAAATTGTGACCCCGAGACTTAGGGATTTTTTCAAAAAAATATTTTCTGCCGGTTAAGTTTTTGAGGGCTGATTTCTTGTCCTGTGATAAAAAGCCTTCTGTTTCCATCGCCAAAGCTTTCAGGGGATCATTTGCAAGCTTCTGGCACTATTTTTGAGTGAATTGCCAAAAGTCAGATTTTTGCTGAAATTGTGACCCCGGGGCTTAGGGATTTTTTCAAAAAAATATTTTTAGCCGGTTAAGTTTTTGAGGGCTGATTTCTTGTCCTGTGATAAAAAGCCTTCTGTTTCCATCGCCAAAGCTTTCAGGGGATCATTTGCAAGCTTCTGGCACCATTTTTGAGTGAACTGCCAAAAGTCAGATTTTTGCTGAAATTGTGACCCCGGGGCTTAGGGATTTTTTCAAAAAAATATTTTCTGCTGGTTACGTTTTTGAGGGCTGATTTCTTGTCCTGTGATAAAAAGCCTTCTGTTTCCATCGCCAAAGCTTTCAGGGCATCATTTGCAGGCTTCTGGCACCATTTTTGAGTGTATTGCCAAAAGTCAGATTTTTGCTGAAATTGTGACCCCGGGGCTTAGGGATTTTTTCAAAAAAATATTTTCTGCCGGTTAAGTTTTTGAGGGCTGATTTCTTGTCCTGTGATAAAAAGCCTTCTGTTTCCATCGCCAAAGCTTTCAGGGGATCATTTGCAAGCTTCTGGCACTATTTTTGAGTGAATTGCCAAAAGTCAGATTTTTGCTGAAATTGTGACCCCGGGGCTTAGGGATTTTTTCAAAAAAATATTTTTAGCCGGTTAAGTTTTTGAGGGCTGATTTCTTGTCCTGTGATAAAAAGCCTTCTGTTTCCATCGCCAAAGCTTTTAGGGGATCATTTGCAAGCTTCTGGCACCATTTTTGAGTGAACTGCCAAAAGTCAGATTTTTGCTGAAATTGTGACCCCGGGGCTTAGGGATTTTTTCAAAAAAATATTTTCTGCTGGTTACGTTTTTGAGGGCTGATTTCTTGTCCTGTGATAAAAAGCCTTCTGTTTCCATCGCCAAAGCTTTCAGGGCATCATTTGCAGGCTTCTGGCACCATTTTTGAGTGTATTGCCAAAAGTCAGATTTTTGCTGAAATTGTGACCCCGGGGCTTAGGGATTTTTTCAAAAAAATATTTTCTGCCGGTTAAGTTTTTGAGGGCTGATTTCTTGTCCTGTGATAAAAAGCCTTCTGTTTACATCGCCAAAGCTTTCAGGGGATCATTTGCAAGCTTCTCGCACCATTTTTGAGTGAACTGCCAAAAGTCAGATTTTTGCTGAAATTGTGACCCCGAGACTTAGGGATTTTTTCAAAAAAATATTTTCTGCCGGTTAAGTTTTTGAGGGCTGATTTCTTGTCCTGTGATAAAAAGCCTTCTGTTTCCATCGCCAAAGCTTTCAGGGGATCATTTGCAAGCTTCTGGCACTATTTTTGAGTGAATTGCCAAAAGTCAGATTTTTGCTGAAATTGTGACCCCGGGGCTTAGGGATTTTTTCAAAAAAATATTTTTAGCCGGTTAAGTTTTTGAGGGCTGATTTCTTGTCCTGTGATAAAAAGCCTTCTGTTTCCATCGCCAAAGCTTTCAGGGGATCATTTGCAAGCTTCTGGCACCATTTTTAACTGCCAAAAGTCAGATTCTTGCTGAAATTGTGACCCCCGGGCTTAGGGATTTTTTCAAAAAAATATTTTCTGCTGGTTACGTTTTTGAGGGCTGATTTCTTGTCCTGTGATAAAAAGCCTTCTGTTTCGAGTGCCAAACCTTTCAGGAGAGCATTTTCAAGCGTTTGGCACCATTTTTGAGTGAATTGCCAAAAGTCAGATTTTTGCTGAAATTGTGACCCTGGGGCTTAGGGATTTTTTCAAAAAAATATTTTCTGCCGGTTAAGTTTTTTAGGGCTGATTTCTTGTCCTGTGATAAAAAGCCTTCTGTTTCCATCGCCAAAGCTTTCAGGGGATCATTTGCAAGCTTCTGGCACCATTTTTGAGTGAATTGCCAAAAGTCAGATTTTTGCTGAAATTGTGACCCCGGGGCTTAGGGATTTTTTCAAAAAAATATTTTCTGCCGGTTAAGTTTTTGAGGGCTGATTTCTTGTCCTGTGATAAAAAGCCTTCTGTTTCCATCGCCAAAGCTTTCAGGGGATCATTTGCAAGCTTCTGGCACCATTTTTGAGTGAATTGCCAAAAGTCAGATTTTTGTAGAAATTGTGACCCCGAGACTTAGGGATTTTTTCAAAAAAATATTTTCTGCCGGTTAAGTTTTTGAGGGCTGATTTCTTGTCCTGTGATAAAAAGCCTTCTGTTTCCATCGCCAAAGCTTTCAGGGGATCATTTGCAAGCTTCTGGCACTATTTTTGAGTGAATTGCCAAAAGTCAGATTTTTGCTGAAATTGTGACCCCGGGGCTTAGGGATTTTTTCAAAAAAATATTTTTAGCCGGTTAAGTTTTTGAGGGCTGATTTCTTGTCCTGTGATAAAAAGCCTTCTGTTTCCATCGCCAAAGCTTTCAGGGGATCATTTGCAAGCTTCTGGCACCATTTTTGAGTGAACTGCCAAAAGTCAGATTTTTGCTGAAATTGTGACCCCGGGGCTTAGGGATTTTTTCAAAAAAATATTTTCTGCTGGTTACGTTTTTGAGGGCTGATTTCTTGTCCTGTGATAAAAAGCCTTCTGTTTCCATCGCCAAAGCTTTCAGGGCATCATTTGCAGGCTTCTGGCACCATTTTTGAGTGTATTGCCAAAAGTCAGATTTTTGCTGAAATTGTGACCCCGGGGCTTAGGGATTTTTTCAAAAAAATATTTTCTGCCGGTTAAGTTTTTGAGGGCTGATTTCTTGTCCTGTGATAAAAAGCCTTCTGTTTCCATCGCCAAAGCTTTCAGGGGATCATTTGCAAGCTTCTGGCACTATTTTTGAGTGAATTGCCAAAAGTCAGATTTTTGCTGAAATTGTGACCCCGGGGCTTAGGGATTTTTTCAAAAAAATATTTTTAGCCGGTTAAGTTTTTGAGGGCTGATTTCTTGTCCTGTGATAAAAAGCCTTCTGTTTCCATCGCCAAAGCTTTTAGGGGATCATTTGCAAGCTTCTGGCACCATTTTTGAGTGAACTGCCAAAAGTCAGATTTTTGCTGAAATTGTGACCCCGGGGCTTAGGGATTTTTTCAAAAAAATATTTTCTGCTGGTTACGTTTTTGAGGGCTGATTTCTTGTCCTGTGATAAAAAGCCTTCTGTTTCCATCGCCAAAGCTTTCAGGGCATCATTTGCAGGCTTCTGGCACCATTTTTGAGTGTATTGCCAAAAGTCAGATTTTTGCTGAAATTGTGACCCCGGGGCTTAGGGATTTTTTCAAAAAAATATTTTCTGCCGGTTAAGTTTTTGAGGGCTGATTTCTTGTCCTGTGATAAAAAGCCTTCTGTTTACATCGCCAAAGCTTTCAGGGGATCATTTGCAAGCTTCTCGCACCATTTTTGAGTGAACTGCCAAAAGTCAGATTTTTGCTGAAATTGTGACCCCGAGACTTAGGGATTTTTTCAAAAAAATATTTTCTGCCGGTTAAGTTTTTGAGGGCTGATTTCTTGTCCTGTGATAAAAAGCCTTCTGTTTCCATCGCCAAAGCTTTCAGGGGATCATTTGCAAGCTTCTGGCACTATTTTTGAGTGAATTGCCAAAAGTCAGATTTTTGCTGAAATTGTGACCCCGGGGCTTAGGGATTTTTTCAAAAAAATATTTTTAGCCGGTTAAGTTTTTGAGGGCTGATTTCTTGTCCTGTGATAAAAAGCCTTCTGTTTCCATCGCCAAAGCTTTCAGGGGATCATTTGCAAGCTTCTGGCACCATTTTTGAGTGAACTGCCAAAAGTCAGATTCTTGCTGAAATTGTGACCCCCGGGCTTAGGGATTTTTTCAAAAAAATATTTTCTGCTGGTTACGTTTTTGAGGGCTGATTTCTTGTCCTGTGATAAAAAGCCTTCTGTTTCGAGTGCCAAACCTTTCAGGAGAGCATTTTCAAGCGTTTGGCACCATTTTTGAGTGAATTGCCAAAAGTCAGATTTTTGCTGAAATTGTGACCCTGGGGCTTAGGGATTTTTTCAAAAAAATATTTTCTGCCGGTTAAGTTTTTTAGGGCTGATTTCTTGTCCTGTGATAAAAAGCCTTCTGTTTCCATCGCCAAAGCTTTCAGGGGATCATTTGCAAGCTTCTGGCACCATTTTTGAGTGAATTGCCAAAAGTCAGATTTTTGCTGAAATTGTGACCCCGGGGCTTAGGGATTTTTTCAAAAAAATATTTTCTGCCGGTTAAGTTTTTGAGGGCTGATTTCTTGTCCTGTGATAAAAGGCCTTCTGTTTCCATCGCCAAAGCTTTCAGGGGAGCATTTTCAAGCTTTTGGCACCATTTTTGAGTGAATTGCCAAAAGTCAGATTTTTGCTGAAATTGTGACCCCGGGGCTTAGGGATTTTTTCAAAAAATATTTTCTGCCGGTTAAGTTTTTGAGGGCTGATTTCTTGTCCTGTGATAAAAAGCCTTCTGTTTCCATCGCCAAAGCTTTCAGGTGAGCATTTACAACCGGTTGGCACCATTTTTGAGTGAATTGCCAAAAGTCAGATTTTTGCTGAAATTGTGACCCCGGGGCTTAGGGATTTTTTCAAAAAAATATTTTCTGCCGGTTAAGTTTTTGAGGGCTGATTTCTTGTCCTGTGATAAAAAGCCTTCTGTTTCCATCGCCAAAGCTTTCAGGGGATCATTTGCAAGCTTCTGGCACCATTTTTGAGTGAATTGCCAAAAGTCAGATTTTTGCTGAAATTGTGACCCCGGGGCTTAGGGATTTTTTCAAAAAAATATTTTCTGCCGGTTAAGTTTTTGAGGGCTGATTTCTTGTCCTGTGATAAAAAGCCTTCTGTTTCCATCGCCAAAGCTTTCAGGGGATCATTTGCAAGCTTCTGGCACCATTTTTGAGTGAATTGCCAAAAGTCAGATTTTTGCTGAAATTGTGACCCCGGGGCTTAGGGATTTTTTCAAAAAAATATTTTCTGCCGGTTAAGTTTTTTAGGGCTGATTTCTTGTCCTGTGATAAAAAGCCTTCTGTTTCGAGTGCCAATCCTTTCAGGAGAGCATTTTCAAGCTTTTGGCACCATTTTTGAGTGAATTGCCAAAAGTCAGATTTTTGCTGAAATTGTGACCCCGGGGCTTAGGGATTTTTTCAAAAAAATACTTTCTGCCGGTTAAGTTTTTGAGGGCTGATTTCTTGTCCTGTGATAAAAAGCCTTCTGTTTCCATCGCCAAAGCTTTCAGGGGATCATTTGCAAGCTTCTGGCACCATTTTTTAGTGAATTGCCAAAAGTCAGATTTTTGCTGAAATTGTGACCCCGGGGCTTAGGGATTTTTTCAAAAAAATATTTTCTGCCGGTTAAGTTTTTGAGGGCTGATTTCTTGTCCTGTGATAAAAGGCCTTCTGTTTCCATCGCCAAAGCTTTCAGGGGAGCATTTTCAAGCTTTTGGCACCATTTTTGAGTGAATTGCCAAAAGTCAGATTTTTGCTGAAATTGTGACCCCGAGACTTAGGGATTTTTTCAAAAAAATATTTTCTGCCGGTTAAGTTTTTGAGGGCTGATTTCTTGTCCTGTGATAAAAAGCCTTCTGTTTCCATCGCCAAAGCTTTCAGGGGATCATTTGCAAGCTTCTGGCACCATTTCTGAGTGAATTGCCAAAAGTCAGATTTTTGCTGAAATTGTGACCCCGACCGGGGCTTAGGGATATTTTCAAAAAAATATTTTCTGCCGGTTAAGTTTTTGAGGGCTGATTTCTTGTCCTGTGATAAAAAGCCTTCTGTTTCCATCGCCAAAGCATTCAGGGGAGCATTTGCAAGCTTCTGGCACCATTTTTGAGTGAATTGCCAAAAGTCAGATTTTTGCTGAAATTGTGACCCCGGGGCTTAGGGATTTTTTCAAAAAAATATTTTCTGCCGGTTAAGTTTTTGAGGGCTGATTTCTTGTCCTGTGATAAAAAGCCTTCTGTTTCCATCGCCAAAGCTTTCAGGGGATCATTTGCAAGCTTCTGGCACCATTTTTGAGTGAATTGCCAAAAGTCAGATTTTTGCTGAAATTGTGACCCCGACCGGGGCTTAGGGATTTTTTCAAAAAAATATTTTCTGCCCGTTAAGTTTTTGAGGGCTGATTTCTTGTCCTGTGATAAAAAGCCTTCTGTTTCGAGTGCCAAACCTTTCAGGAGAGCATTTTCAAGCTTTTGGCACCATTTTTGAGTGAATTGCCAAAAGTCAGATTTTTGCTGAAATTGTGACCCCGGGGCTTAGGGATTTTTTCAAAAAAATATTTTCTGCCGGTTAAGTTTTTGAGGGCTGATTTCTTGTCCTGTGATAAAAAGCCTTCTGTTTCCATCGCCAAAGCTTTCAGGGGATCATTTGCAAGCTTCTGGCACCATTTTTGAGTGAATTGCCAAAAGTCAGATTTTTGCTGAAATTGTGACCCCGGGGCTTAGGGATTTTTTCAAAAAAATATTTTCTGCCGGTTAACTTTTTGAGGGCTGATTTCTTGTCCTGTGATAAAAAGCCTTCTGTTTCCATCCCCAAAGCTTTCAGGGCATCATTTGCAAGCTTCTGGCACCATTTTTGAGTGAATTGCCAAAAGTCAGATTTTTGCTGAAATTGTGACCCCGGGGCTTAGGGATTTTTTCAAAAAAATATTTTCTGCCGGTTAAGTTTTTGAGGGCTGATTTCTTGTCCTGTGATAAAAAGCCTTCTGTTTCCATCGCCAAAGCTTTCAGGGCATCATTTGCAAGCTTCTGGCACCATTTCTGAGTGAATTGCCAAAAGTCAGATTTTTGCTGAAATTGTGACCCCGGGGCTTAGGGATTTTTTCAAAAAAATATTTTCTGCCGGTTAAGTTTTTGAGGGCTGATTTCTTGTCCTGTGATAAAAAGCCTTCTGTTTCGAGTGCCAAACCTTTCAGGAGAGCATTTTCAAGCGTTTGGCACCATTTTTGAGTGAATTGCCAAAAGTCAGATTTTTGCTGAAATTGTGACCCCGGGGCTTAGGGATTTTTTCAAAAAAATATTTTCTGCCGGTTACGTTTTAGAGGGCTGATTTCTTGTCCTGTGATAAAAAGCCTTCTGTTTCCATCGCCAAAGCTTTCAGGGGATCATTTGCAAGCTTCTGGCACCATTTTTGAGTGAATTGCCAAAAGTCAGATTTTTGCTGAAATTGTGACCCCGACCGGGGCTTAGGGATTTTTTCAAAAAAATATTTTCTGCCCGTTAAGTTTTTGAGGGCTGATTTCTTGTCCTGTGATAAAAAGCCTTCTGTTTCGAGTGCCAAACCTTTCAGGAGAGCATTTTCAAGCTTTTGGCACCATTTTTGAGTGAATTGCCAAAAGTCAGATTTTTGCTGAAATTGTGACCCCGGGGCTTAGGGATTTTTTCAAAAAAATATTTTCTGCCGGTTAAGTTTTTGAGGGCTGATTTCTTGTCCTGTGATAAAAAGCCTTCTGTTTCCATCGCCAAAGCTTTCAGGGGATCATTTGCAAGCTTCTGGCACCATTTTTGAGTGAATTGCCAAAAGTCAGATTTTTGCTGAAATTGTGACCCCGGGGCTTAGGGATTTTTTCAAAAAAATATTTTCTGCCGGTTAAGTTTTTGAGGGCTGATTTCTTGTCCTGTGATAAAAAGCCTTCTGTTTCCATCCCCAAAGCTTTCAGGGCATCATTTGCAAGCTTCTGGCACCATTTTTGAGTGAATTGCCAAAAGTCAGATTTTTGCTGAAATTGTGACCCCGGGGCTTAGGGATTTTTTCAAAAAAATATTTTCTGCCGGTTAACTTTTTGAGGGCTGATTTCTTGTCCTGTGATAAAAAGCCTTCTGTTTCCATCCCCAAAGCTTTCAGGGCATCATTTGCAAGCTTCTGGCACCATTTTTGAGTGAATTGCCAAAAGTCAGATTTTTGCTGAAATTGTGACCCCGGGGCTTAGGGATTTTTTCAAAAAAATATTTTCTGCCGGTTAAGTTTTTGAGGGCTGATTTCTTGTCCTGTGATAAAAAGCCTTCTGTTTCCATCGCCAAAGCTTTCAGGGCATCATTTGCAAGCTTCTGGCACCATTTTTGAGTGAATTGCCAAAAGTCAGATTTTTGCTGAAATTGTGACCCCGGGGCTTAGGGATTTTTTCAAAAAAATATTTTCTGCCGGTTAAGTTTTTGAGGGCTGATTTCTTGTCCTGTGATAAAAAGCCTTCTGTTTCCATCGCCAAAGCTTTCAGGGGGTCATTTGCAAGCTTCTGGCACCATTTTTGAGTGAACTGCCAAAAGTCAGATTTTGGCTGAAATTGTGAGCCCGGGGCTTAGGGATTTTTTCAAAAAAATATTTCTGCTGGTTACGTTTTTGAGGGCTGATTTCTTGTCCTGTGATAAAAAGCCTTCTGTTTCCATCGCCAAAGCTTTCAGGGGATCATTGGGAAGCTTCTGGCACCATTTTTGAGTGAATTGCCAAAAGTCAGATTTTTGCTGAAATTGTGACCCCGGGGCTTAGGGATTTTTTCAAAAAAATATTTTCTGCCGGTTAAGTTTTTGAGGGCTGATTTCTTGTCCTGTGATAAAAAGCCTTCTGTTTCCATCCCCAAAGCTTTCAGGGCATCATTTGCAAGCTTCTGGCACCATTTTTGAGTGAATTGCCAAAAGTCAGATTTTTGCTGAAATTGTGACCCCGGGGCTTAGGGATTTTTTCAAAAAAATATTTTCTGCTGGTTACGTTTTTGAGGGCTGATTTCTTGTCCTGTGATAAAAAGCCTTCTGTTTCCATCGCCAAAGCTTTCAGGGCATCATTTGCAAGCTTCTGGCACCATTTTTGAGTGTATTGCCAAAAGTCAGATTTTTGCTGAAATTGTGACTCCGGGGCTTAGGGATTTTTTCAAAAAAATATTTTCTGCCGGTTACGTTTTTTAGGGCTGATTTCTTGTCCTGTGATAAAAAGCCTTCTGTTTCCATCGCCAAAGCTTTCAGGGCATCATTTGCAAGCTTCTGGCACCATTTTTGAGTGAATTGCCAAAAGTCAGATTTTTGCTGAAATTGTGACCCCGGGGCTTAGGGATTTTTTCAAAAAAATATTTTCTGCCGGTTAAGTTTTTGAGGGCTGATTTCTTGTCCTGTGATAAAAAGCCTTCTGTTTCCATCCCCAAAGCTTTCAGGGCATCATTTGCAAGCTTCTGGCACCATTTTTGAGTGAATTGCCAAAAGTCAGATTTTTGCTGAAATTGTGACCCCGGGGCTTAGGGATTTTTTCAAAAAAATATTTTCTGCCGGTTACGTTTTTGAGGGCTGATTTCTTGTCCTGTGATAAAAAGCCTTCTGTTTCCATCGCCAAAGCTTTCAGGCCATCATTTGCAAGCTTCTGGCACCATTTTTGAGTGAATTGCCAAAAGTCAGATTTTTGCTGAAATTGTGACCCCGGGGCTTAGGGATTTTTTCAAAAAAATATTTTCTGCCGGTTAACTTTTTGAGGGCTGATTTCTTGTCCTGTGATAAAAAGCCTTCTGTTTCCATCCCCAAAGCTTTCAGGGCATCATTTGCAAGCTTCTGGCACCATTTTTGAGTGAATTGCCAAAAGTCAGATTTTTGCTGAAATTGTGACCCCGGGGCTTAGGGATTTTTTCAAAAAAATATTTTCTGCCGGTTAAGTTTTTGAGGGCTGATTTCTTGTCCTGTGATAAAAAGCCTTCTGTTTCCATCGCCAAAGCTTTCAGGGCATCATTTGCAAGCTTCTGGCACCCTTTTTTAGTGAATTGCCAAAAGTCAGATTTTTGCTGAAATTGTGACCCCGGGGCTTAGGGATTTTTTCAAAAAAATATTTTCTGCCGGTTAAGTTTTTGAGGGCTGATTTCTTGTCCTGTGATAAAAAGCCTTCTGTTTCCATCGCCAAAGCTTTCAGGGGGTCATTTGCAAGCTTCTGGCACCATTTTTGAGTGAACTGCCAAAAGTCAGATTTTGGCTGAAATTGTGAGCCCGGGGCTTAGGGATTTTTTCAAAAAAATATTTTCTGCTGGTTACGTTTTTGAGGGCTGATTTCTTGTCCTGTGATAAAAAGCCTTCTGTTTCCATCGCCAAAGCTTTCAGGGGATCATTGGGAAGCTTCTGGCACCATTTTTGAGTGAATTGCCAAAAGTCAGATTTTTGCTGAAATTGTGACCCCGGGGCTTAGGGATTTTTTCAAAAAAATATTTTCTGCCGGTTAAGTTTTTGAGGGCTGATTTCTTGTCCTGTGATAAAAAGCCTTCTGTTTCCATCCCCAAAGCTTTCAGGGCATCATTTGCAAGCTTCTGGCACCATTTTTGAGTGAATTGCCAAAAGTCAGATTTTTGCTGAAATTGTGACCCCGGGGCTTAGGGATTTTTTCAAAAAAATATTTGCTGCCGGTTAAGTTTTTGAGGGCTGATTTCTTGTCCTGTGATAAAAAGCCTTCTGTTTCCATCGCCAAAGCTTTCAGGGGATCATTTGCAAGCTTCTGGCACCATTTTTGAGTGAATTGCCAAAAGTCAGATTTTTGCTGAAATTGTGACCCCGGGGCTTAGGGATTTTTTCAAAAAAATATTTTCTGCTGGTTACGTTTTTGAGGGCTGATTTCTTGTCCTGTGATAAAAAGCCTTCTGTTTCCATCGCCAAAGCTTTCAGGGCATCATTTGCAAGCTTCTGGCACCATTTTTGAGTGTATTGCCAAAAGTCAGATTTTTGCTGAAATTGTGACTCCGGGGCTTAGGGATTTTTTCAAAAAAATATTTTCTGCCGGTTACGTTTTTTAGGGCTGATTTCTTGTCCTGTGATAAAAAGCCTTCTGTTTCCATCGCCAAAGCTTTCAGGGCATCATTTGCAAGCTTCTGGCACCATTTTTGAGTGAATTGCCAAAAGTCAGATTTTTGCTGAAATTGTGACCCCGGGGCTTAGGGATTTTTTCAAAAAAATATTTTCTGCCGGTTAAGTTTTTGAGGGCTGATTTCTTGTCCTGTGATAAAAAGCCTTCTGTTTCCATCCCCAAAGCTTTCAGGGCATCATTTGCAAGCTTCTGGCACCATTTTTGAGTGAATTGCCAAAAGTCAGATTTTTGCTGAAATTGTGACCCCGGGGCTTAGGGATTTTTTCAAAAAAATATTTTCTGCCGGTTAAGTTTTTGAGGGCTGATTTCTTGTCCTGTGATAAAAAGCCTTCTGTTTCCATCGCCAAAGCTTTCAGGGGGTCATTTGCAAGCTTCTGGCACCATTTTTGAGTGAACTGCCAAAAGTCAGATTTTGGCTGAAATTGTGAGCCCGGGGCTTAGGGATTTTTTCAAAAAAATATTTTCTGCTGGTTACGTTTTTGAGGGCTGATTTCTTGTCCTGTGATAAAAAGCCTTCTGTTTCCATCGCCAAAGCTTTCAGGGGATCATTGGGAAGCTTCTGGCACCATTTTTGAGTGAATTGCCAAAAGTCAGATTTTTGCTGAAATTGTGACCCCGGGGCTTAGGGATTTTTTCAAAAAAATATTTTCTGCCGGTTAAGTTTTTGAGGGCTGATTTCTTGTCCTGTGATAAAAAGCCTTCTGTTTCCATCCCCAAAGCTTTCAGGGCATCATTTGCAAGCTTCTGGCACCATTTTTGAGTGAATTGCCAAAAGTCAGATTTTTGCTGAAATTGTGACCCCGGGGCTTAGGGATTTTTTCAAAAAAATATTTGCTGCCGGTTAAGTTTTTGAGGGCTGATTTCTTGTCCTGTGATAAAAAGCCTTCTGTTTCCAACGCCAAAGCTTTCAGGGGATCATTTGCAAGCTTCTGGCACCATTTTTGAGTGAATTGCCAAAAGTCAGATTTTTGCTGAAATTGTGACCCCGGGGCTTAGGGATTTTTTCAAAAAAATATTTTCTGCTGGTTACGTTTTTGAGGGCTGATTTCTTGTCCTGTGATAAAAAGCCTTCTGTTTCCATCGCCAAAGCTTTCAGGGCATCATTTGCAAGCTTCTGGCACCATTTTTGAGTGTATTGCCAAAAGTCAGATTTTTGCTGAAATTGTGACTCCGGGGCTTAGGGATTTTTTCAAAAAAATATTTTCTGCCGGTTACGTTTTTTAGGGCTGATTTCTTGTCCTGTGATAAAAAGCCTTCTGTTTCCATCGCCAAAGCTTTCAGGGCATCATTTGCAAGCTTCTGGCACCATTTTTGAGTGAATTGCCAAAAGTCAGATTTTTGCTGAAATTGTGACCCCGGGGCTTAGGGATTTTTTCAAAAAAATATTTTCTGCCGGTTAAGTTTTTGAGGGCTGATTTCTTGTCCTGTGATAAAAAGCCTTCTGTTTCCATCGCCAAAGCTTTCAGGGGATCATTTGCAAGCTTCTGGCACCATTTTTGAGTGAATTGCCAAAAGTCAGATTTTTGCTGAAATTGTGACCCCGGGGCTTAGGGATTTTTTCAAAAAAATATTTTCTGCTGGTTACGTTTTTGAGGGCTGATTTCTTGTCCTGTGATAAAAAGCCTTCTGTTTCCATCGCCAAAGCTTTCAGGGCATCATTTGCAAGCTTCTGGCACCATTTTTGAGTGTATTGCCAAAAGTCAGATTTTTGCTGAAATTGTGACTCCGGGGCTTAGGGATTTTTTCAAAAAAATATTTTCTGCCGGTTACGTTTTTTAGGGCTGATTTCTTGTCCTGTGATAAAAAGCCTTCTGTTTCCATCGCCAAAGCTTTCAGGGCATCATTTGCAAGCTTCTGGCACCATTTTTGAGTGAATTGCCAAAAGTCAGATTTTTGCTGAAATTGTGACCCCGGGGCTTAGGGATTTTTTCAAAAAAATATTTTCTGCCGGTTAAGTTTTTGAGGGCTGATTTCTTGTCCTGTGATAAAAAGCCTTCTGTTTCCATCGCCAAAGCTTTCAGGGGATCATTTGCAAGCTTCTGGCACCATTTTTGAGTGAATTGCCAAAAGTCAGATTTTTGCTGAAATTGTGACCCCGGGGCTTAGGGATTTTTTCAAAAAAATATTTTCTGCTGGTTACGTTTTTGAGGTCTGATTTCTTGTCCTGTGATAAAAAGCCTTCTGTTTCCATCGCCAAAGCTTTCAGGGCATCATTTGCAAGCTTCTGGCACCATTTTTGAGTGTATTGCCAAAAGTCAGATTTTTGCTGAAATTGTGACCCCGGGGCTTAGGGATTTTTTCAAAAAAATATTTTCTGCCGGTTACGTTTTTGAGGGCTGATTTCTTGTCCTGTGATAAAAAGCCTTCTGTTTCGAGTGCCAAACCTTTCAGGAGAGCATTTTCAAGCTTCTGGCACTATTTTTGAGTGAATTGCCAAAAGTCAGATTTTTGCTGAAATTGTGACCCCGGGGCTTAGGGATTTTTTCAAAAAAATATTTTCTGCTGGTTACGTTTTTGAGGTCTGATTTCTTGTCCTGTGATAAAAAGCCTTCTGTTTCCATCGCCAAAGCTTTCAGGGCATCATTTGCAAGCTTCTGGCACCATTTTTGAGTGAATTGCCAAAAGTCAGATTTTTGCTGAAATTGTGACCCCGGGGCTTAGGGATTTTTTCAAAAAAATATTTTCTGCCGGTTAAGTTTTTGAGGGCTGATTTCTTGTCCTGTGATAAAAAGCCTTCTGTTTCCATCGCCAAAGCTTTCAGGGGATCATTTGCAAGCTTCTGGCACTATTTTTGAGTGAATTGCCAAAAGTCAGATTTTTGCTGAAATTGTGACCCCGGGGCTTAGGGATTTTTTCAAAAAAATATTTTCTGCTGGTTAAGTTTTTGAGGGCTGATTTCTTGTCCTGTGATAAAAAGCCTTCTGTTTCCATCGCCAAAGCTTTCAGGGGATCATTTGCAAGCTTCTGGCACCATTTTTGAGTGAATTGCCAAAAGTCAGATTTTTGCTGAAATTGTGACCCCGGGGCTTAGGGATTTTTTCAAAAAAATATTTTCTGCCGGTTACGTTTTTGAGGGCTGATTTCTTGTCCTGTGATAAAAAGCCTTCTGTTTCCATCGCCAAAGCTTTCAGGGCATCATTTGCAAGCTTCTGGCACCATTTTTGAGTGAATTGCCAAAAGTCAGATTTTTGCTGAAATTGTGACCCCGGGGCTTAGGGATTTTTTCAAAAAAATATTTTCTGCCGGTTAAGTTTTTGAGGGCTGATTTCTTGTCCTGTGATAAAAAGCCTTCTGTTTCCATCGCCAAAGCTTTCAGGGGATCATTTGCAAGCTTCTGGCACCATTTTTGAGTGAATTGCCAAAAGTCAGATTTTTGCTGAAATTGTGACCCCGGGGCTTAGGGATTTTTTCAAAAAAATATTTTCTGCTGGTTACGTTTTTGAGGTCTGATTTCTTGTCCTGTGATAAAAAGCCTTCTGTTTCCATCGCCAAAGCTTTCAGGGCATCATTTGCAAGCTTCTGGCACCATTTTTGAGTGTATTGCCAAAAGTCAGATTTTTGCTGAAATTGTGACCCCGGGGCTTAGGGATTTTTTCAAAAAAATATTTTCTGCCGGTTACGTTTTTGAGGGCTGATTTCTTGTCCTGTGATAAAAAGCCTTCTGTTTCGAGTGCCAAACCTTTCAGGAGAGCATTTTCAAGCTTCTGGCACTATTTTTGAGTGAATTGCCAAAAGTCAGATTTTTGCTGAAATTGTGACCCCGGGGCTTAGGGATTTTTTCAAAAAAATATTTTCTGCTGGTTACGTTTTTGAGGTCTGATTTCTTGTCCTGTGATAAAAAGCCTTCTGTTTCCATCGCCAAAGCTTTCAGGGCATCATTTGCAAGCTTCTGGCACCATTTTTGAGTGAATTGCCAAAAGTCAGATTTTTGCTGAAATTGTGACCCCGGGGCTTAGGGATTTTTTCAAAAAAATATTTTCTGCCGGTTAAGTTTTTGAGGGCTGATTTCTTGTCCTGTGATAAAAAGCCTTCTGTTTCCATCGCCAAAGCTTTCAGGGGATCATTTGCAAGCTTCTGGCACTATTTTTGAGTGAATTGCCAAAAGTCAGATTTTTGCTGAAATTGTGACCCCGGGGCTTAGGGATTTTTTCAAAAAAATATTTTCTGCTGGTTAAGTTTTTGAGGGCTGATTTCTTGTCCTGTGATAAAAAGCCTTCTGTTTCCATCGCCAAAGCTTTCAGGGGATCATTTGCAAGCTTCTGGCACCATTTTTGAGTGAATTGCCAAAAGTCAGATTTTTGCTGAAATTGTGACCCCGGGGCTTAGGGATTTTTTCAAAAAAATATTTTTTGCCGGTTACGTTTTTGAGGGCTGATTTCTTGTCCTGTGATAAAAAGCCTTCTGTTTCCATCGCCAAAGCTTTCAGGGGATCATTTGCAAGCTTCTGGCACCATTTTTGAGTGAATTGCCAAAAGTCAGATTTTTGCTGAAATTGTGACCCCGGGGCTTAGGGATTTTTTCAAAAAAATATTTTCTGCCGGTTAAGTTTTTGAGGGCTGATTTCTTGTCCTGTGATAAAAAGCCTTCTGTTTCCATCCCCAAAGCTTTCAGGGCATCATTTGCAAGCTTCTGGCACCATTTTTGAGTGAACTGCCAAAAGTCAGATTTTTGCTGAAATTGTGACCCCGGGGCTTAGGGATTTTTTCAAAAAAATATTTTCTGCTGGTTACGTTTTTGAGGGCTGATTTCTTGTCCTGTGATAAAAAGCCTTCTGTTTCCATCGCCAAAGCTTTCAGGGCATCATTTGCAGGCTTCTGGCACCATTTTTGAGTGTATTGCCAAAAGTCAGATTTTTGCTGAAATTGTGACCCCGGGGCTTAGGGATTTTTTCAAAAAAATATTTTCTGCCGGTTAAGTTTTTGAGGGCTGATTTCTTGTCCTGTGATAAAAAGCCTTCTGTTTCCATCGCCAAAGCTTTCAGGGGATCATTTGCAAGCTTCTCGCACCATTTTTGAGTGAACTGCCAAAAGTCAGATTTTTGCTGAAATTGTGACCCCGGGGCTTAGGGATATTTTCAAAAAAGTATTTTCTACCCGTTAAGTTTTTGAGGGCTGATTTCTTGTCCTGTGATAAAAAGCCTTCTGTTTCGAGTGCCAAACCTTTCAGGAGAGCATTTTCAAGCTTTTGGCACCATTTTTGAGTGAATTGCCAAAAGTCAGATTTTTGCTGAAATTGTGAGCCCGGGGCTTAGGGATTTTTTCAAAAAAATGTTTTCTGCCGGTTAAGTTTTTGAGGGCTGATTTCTTGTCCTGTGATAAAAAGCCTTCTGTTTCCATCGCCAAAGCTTTCAGGGGATCATTTGCAAGCTTCTGGCACCACTTTTGAGTGAATTGCCAAAAGTCAGATTTTTGCTGAAATTGTGACCCCGGGGCTTAGGGATTTTTTCAAAAAAATATTTTCTGCCGGTTAAGTTTTTGAGGGCTGATTTCTTGTCCTGTGATAAAAGGCCTTCTGTTTCCATCGCCAAAGCTTTCAGGGGAGCATTTGCAAGCTTCTGGCACCACTTTTGAGTGAATTGCCAAAAGTCAGATTTTTGCTGAAATTGTGACCCCGGGGCTTAGGGATTTTTTCAAAAAAATATTTTCTGCCGGTTAAGTTTTTTAGGGCTGATTTCTTGTCCTGTGATAAAAAGCCTTCTGTTTCGAGTGCCAAACCTTTCAGGAGAGCATTTTCAAGCTTTTGGCACCATTTTTGAGTGAATTGCCAAAAGTCAGATTTTTGCTGAAATTGTGACCTTAGGGCTTAGGGATTTTTTCAAAAAAATACTTTCTGCCGGTTAAGTTTTTGAGGGCTGATTTCTTGTCCTGTGATAAAAAGCCTTCTGTTTCCATCGCCAAAGCTTTCAGGGGATCATTTGCAAGCTTCTGGCACCATTTTTGAGTGAATTGCCAAAAGTCAGATTTTTGCTGAAATTGTGACCCCGACCGGGGCTTAGGGATTTTTTCAAAAAAATATTTTCTGCCCGTTAAGTTTTTGAGGGCTGATTTCTTGTCCTGTGATAAAAAGCCTTCTGTTTCGAGTGCCAAACCTTTCAGGGCATCATTTGCAAGCTTCTAGCACCATTTTTGAGTGAATTGCCAAAAGTCAGATTTTTGCTGAAATTGTGACCCCGGGGCTTAGGGATTTTTTCAAAAAAATATTTTCTGCCGGTTACGTTTTTGAGGGCTGATTTCTTGTCCTGTGATAAAAAGCCTTCTGTTTCCATCGCCAAAGCTTTCAGGGCATCATTTGCAAGCTTCTGGCACCATTTTTGAGTGAATTGCCAAAAGTCAGATTTTTGCTGAAATTGTGACCCCGGGGCTTAGGGATTTTTTCAAAAAAATATTTTCTGCCGGTTAACTTTTTGAGGGCTGATTTCTTGTCTGTGATAAAAAGCCTTCTGTTTCCATCGCCAAAGCTTTCAGGGGATCATTTGCAAGCTTCTGGCACCATTTTTGAGTGAATTGCCAAAAGTCAGATTTTTGCAGAAATTGTGACCCCGGGGCTTAGGGATTTTTTCAAAAAAATATTTTCTGCCGGTTAAGTTTTTGAGGGCTGATTTCTTGTCCTGTGATAAAAAGCCTTCTGTTTCCATTGCCAAAGCTTTCAGGGGATCATTTGCAAGCTTCTGGCACTATTTTTTAGTGAATTGCCAAAAGTCAGGTTTTTGCTGAAATTGTGACCCCGGGGCTTAGGGATTTTTTCAAAAAAATATTTTCAGCCGGTTAAGTTTTTGAGGGCTGATTTCTTGTCCTGTGATAAAAAGCCTTCTGTTTCCATCGCCAAAGCTTTCAGGGGATCATTTGCAAGCTTCTGGCACCATTTTTGAGTGAATTGCCAAAAGTCAGATTTTTGCTGAAATTGTGACCCCGGGGCTTAGGGATTTTTTCAAAAAAATATTTTCTGCCGGTTAAGTTTTTGAGGGCTGATTTCTTGTCCTGTGATAAAAAGCCTTCTGTTTCCATCGCCAAAGCTTTCAGGGGATCATTTGCAAGCTTCTGGCACTATTTTTTAGTGAATTGCCAAAAGTCAGGTTTTTGCTGAAATTGTGACCCCGGGGCTTAGGGATTTTTTCAAAAAAATATTTTCTGCCGGTTAAGTTTTTGAGGGCTGATTTCTTGTCCTGTGATAAAAAGCCTTCTGTTTCCATCGCCAAAGCTTTCAGGGGATCATTTGCAAGCTTCTGGCACCATTTTTGAGTGAACTGCCAAAAGTCAGATTTTTGCTGAAATTGTGACCCCGACCGGGGCTTAGGGATATTTTCAAAAAAATATTTTCTGCCCGTTAAGTTTTTGAGGGCTGATTTCTTGTCCTGTGATAAAAAGCCTTCTGTTTCGAGTGCCAAACCTTTCAGGAGAGCATTTTCAAGCTTCTGGCACCATTTTTGAGTGAATTGCCAAAAGTCAGATTTTTGCTGAAATTGTGACCCCGGGGCTTAGGGATTTTTTCAAAAAAATATTTTCTGCCAGTTAAGTTTTTGAGGGCTGATTTCTTGTCCTGTGATAAAAAGCCTTCTGTTTCCATCGCCAAAGCTTTCAGGGGATCATTTGCAAGCTTCTGGCACCATTTTTGAGTGAATTGCCAAAAGTCAGATTTTTGCTGAAATTGTGACCCCGGGGCTTAGGGATTTTTTCAAAAAAATATTTTCTGCCGGTTAAGTTTTTGAGGGCTGATTTCTTGTCCTGTGATAAAAAGCCTTCTGTTTCCATCCCCAAAGCTTTCAGGGGATCATTTGCAAGCTTCTGGCACCATTTTTGAGTGAATTGCCAAAAGTCAGATTTTGGCTGAAATTGTGACCCCGGGGCTTAGGGATTTTTTCAAAAAAATATTTGCTGCCGGTTAAGTTTTTGAGGGCTGATTTCTTGTCCTGTGATAAAAAGCCTTCTGTTTCCATCGCCAAAGCTTTCAGGGGATCATTTGCAAGCTTCTGGCACCATTTTTGAGTGAATTGCCAAAAGTCAGATTTTTGCTGAAATTGTGACCCCGGGGCTTAGGGATTTTTTCAAAAAAATATTTTCTACCGGTTACGTTTTTGAGGGCTGATTTCTTGTCCTGTGATAAAAAGCCTTCTGTTTCCATCGCCAAAGCTTTCAGGGCATCATTTGCAATCTTCTGGCACCATTTTTGAGTGAATTGCCAAAAGTCAGATTTTTGCTGAAATTGTGACCCCGGGGCTTAGGGATTTTTTCAAAAAAATATTTTCTGCCGGTTAAGTTTTTGAGGGCTGATTTATTGTCCTGTGATAAAAAGCCTTCTGTTTCCATCGCCAAAGCTTTCAGGGGATCATTTGCAAGCTTCTGGCACCATTTTTGAGTGAATTGCCAAAAGTCAGATTTTTGCAGAAATTGTGACCCCGGGGCTTAGGGATTTTTTCAAAAAAATGTTTTCTGCCGGTTAAGTTTTTGAGAGCTGATTTCTTGTCCTGTGATAAAAAGCCTTCTGTTTCCATCGCCAACGCTTTCAGGGGATCATTTGCAAGCTTCTGGCACCATTTTTGAGTGAATTGCCAGAAGTCAGATTTTTGCTGAAATTGTGACCCCGGGGCTTAGGGATTTTTTCAATAAAATATTTTCTGCCGGTTAAGTTTTTGAGAGCTGATTTCTTGTCCTGTGATAAAAAGCCTTCTGTTTCGAGTGCCAAACCTTTCAGGAGAGCATTTTCAAGCTTCTGGCACCATTTTTGAGTGAACTGCCAAAAGTCAGATTTTTGCTGAAATTGTGTCCCCGGAGCTTAGGGATTTTTTCAAAAAAATATTTTCTGCCGGTTAACTTTTTGAGGGCTGATTTCTTGTCCTGTGATAAAAAGCCTTCTGTTTACATCGCCAAAGCTTTCAGGGGATCATTTGCAAGCTTCTGGCACTATTTTTGAGTGAATTGCCAAAAGTCAGATTTTTGCTGAAATTGTGACCCCGGGGCTTAGGGATTTTTTCAAAAAAATATTTTCCGCCGGTTAAGTTTTTGAGGGCTGATTTCTTGTCCTGTGATAAAAAGCCTTCTGTTTCCATCGCCAAAGCTTTCAGGGGATCATTTGCAAGCTTCTGGCACCATTTTTGAGTGAATGCCAAAAGTCAGATTTTTGCTGAAATTGTGACCCCGACCGGGGCTTAGGGATATTTTCAAAAAAATATTTTCTGCCCGTTAAGTTTTTGAGGGCTGATTTCTTGTCCTGTGATAAAAAGCCTTCTGTTTCGAGTGCCAAACCTTTCAGGAGAGCATTTTCAAGCTTCTGGCACCATTTTTGAGTGAATTGCCAAAAGTCAGATTTTTGCTGAAATTGTGACCCCGGGGCTTAGGGATTTTTTCAAAAAAATATTTCCTGCCGGTTAAGTTTTTGAGGGCTGATTTCTTGTCCTGTGATAAAAAGCCTTCTGTTTCCATCCCCAAAGCTTTCAGGGCATCATTTGCAAGCTTCTGGCACCATTTTTTAGTGAATTGCCAAAAGTCAGATTTTTGCTGAAATTGTGACCCCGGGGCATAGGGATTTTTTCAAAAAAATATTTTCTGCCCGTTAAGTTTTTGAGGGCTGATTTCTTGTCCTGTGATAAAAAGCCTTCTGTTTCCATCCCCAAAGCTTTCAGGGGATCATTTGCAAGCTTCTGGCACCATTTTTGAGTGAACTGCCAAAAGTCAGATTTTTGCTGAAATTGTGACCCCGGGGCTTAGGGTTTTTTTCAAAAAAATATTTTCTGCCGGTTAAGTTTTTGAGGGCTGATTTCTTGTCCTGTGATAAAAAGCCTTCTGTTTCCATCGCCAAAGCTTTCAGGGCATCATTTGCAAGCTTCTGCCACCATTTTTGAGTGAATTGCCAAAAGTCAGATTTTTGCTGAAATTGTGACCCCGGGGCTTAGGGATTTTTTCAAAAAAATATTTTCTGCCGTTTAAGTTTTTGAGGGCTGATTTCTTGTCCTGTGATAAAAAGCCTTCTGTTTCCATCGCCAAAGCTTTCAGGGGATCATTTGCAAGCTTCTGGCACCATTTTTGAGTGAATTGCCAAAAGTCAGATTTTTGCAGAAATTGTGACCCCGGGGCTTAGGGATTTTTTCAAAAAAATATTTTCAGCCGGTTAAGTTTTTGAGGGCTGATTTCTTGTCCTGTGATAAAAAGCCTTCTGTTTCCATCGCCAAAGCGTTCAGGGGATCATTTGCAAGCTTCTGGCACCATTTTTGAGTGAATGCCAAAAGTCAGATTTTTGCTGAAATTGTGACCCCGACCGGGGCTTAGGGATATTTTCAAAAAAATATTTTCTGCCCGTTAAGTTTTTGAGGGCTGATTTCTTGTCCTGTGATAAAAAGCCTTCTGTTTCGAGTGCCAAACCTTTCAGGGGATCATTTGCAAGCTTCTGGCACCATTTTTGAGTGAATTGCCAAAAGTCAGATTTTTGCAGAAATTGTGACCCCGGGACTTAGGGATTTTTTCAAAAAAATATTTCCTGCCGGTTAAGTTTTTGAGAGCTGATTTCTTGTCCTGTGATAAAAAGCCTTCTGTTTCCATCGCCAAAGCTTTCAGGGGATCATTTGCAAGCTTCTGGCACCATTTTTGAGTGAATTGCCAAAAGTCAGATTTTTGCTGAAATTGTGCCCCCGGGGCTTAGGGATTTTTTCAATAAAATATTTTCTGCCGGTTAAGTTTTTGAGAGCTGATTTCTTGTCCTGTGATAAAAAGCCTTCTGTTTCCATCGCCAAAGCTTTCAGGGGATCATTTGCAAGCTTCTGGCACCATTTTTGAGTGAATTGCCAAAAGTCAGATTTTGGCTGAAATTGTGACCCCGGGGCTTAGGGATTTTTTCAAAAAAATATTTTCTGCCGGTTACGTTTTTGAGGGCTGATTTCTTGTCCTGTGATAAAAAGCCTTCTGTTTCCATCTCCAAAGCTTTCAGGGGATCATTTGCAAGCTTCTGGCACCATTTTTGAGTGAACTGCCAAAAGTCAGATTTTTGCTGAAATTGTGTCCCCGGAGCTTAGGGATTTTTTCAAAAAAATATTTTCTGCCGGTTAAGTTTTTGAGGGCTAATTTCTTGTCCTGTGATAAAAAGCCTTCTGTTTCCATCGCCAAAGCTTTCAGGGGATCATTTGCAAGCTTCTGGCACCATTTTTGAGTGAATTGCCAAAAGTCAGATTTTTGCTGAAATTGTGACCCCGGGGCTTAGGGATTTTTTCAAAAAAATATTTTCTGCCGGTTAACTTTTTGAGGGCTGATTTCTTGTCCTGTGATAAAAAGCCTTCTGTTTCCATCGCCAAAGCTTTCAGGGGATCATTTGCAAGCTTCTGGCACCATTTTTGAGTGAATTGCCAAAAGTCAGATTTTTGCAGAAATTGTGACCCCGGGACTTAGGGATTTTTTCAAAAAAATATTTTCTGCCGGTTAAGTTTTTGAGGGCTGATTTCTTGTCCTGTGATAAAAAGCCTTCTGTTTACATCGCCAAAGCTTTCAGGGGATCATTTGCAAGCTTCTGGCACTATTTTTGAGTGAATTGCCAAAAGTCAGATTTTTGCTGAAATTGTGACCCCGGGGCTTAGGGATTTTTTCAAAAAAATATTTTCAGCCGGTTAAGTTTTTGAGGGCTGATTTCTTGTCCTGTGATAAAAAGCCTTCTGTTTCCATCGCCAAAGCTTTCAGGGGATCATTTGCAAGCTTCTGGCACCATTTTTGAGTGAATGCCAAAAGTCAGATTTTTGCTGAAATTGTGACCCCGACCGGGGCTTAGGGATATTTTCAAAAAAATATTTTCTGCCCGTTAAGTTTTTGAGGGCTGATTTCTTGTCCTGTGATAAAAAGCCTTCTGTTTCGAGTGCCAAACCTTTCAGGAGAGCATTTTCAAGCTTCTGGCACCATTTTTGAGTGAATTGCCAAAAGTCAGATTTTTGCTGAAATTGTGACCCCGGGGCTTAGGGATTTTTTCAAAAAAATATTTTCTGCCGGTTAAGTTTTTGAGGGCTGATTTCTTGTCCTGTGATAAAAAGCCTTCTGTTTCCATCCCCAAAGCTTTCAGGGCATCATTTGCAAGCTTCTGGCACCATTTTTTAGTGAATTGCCAAAAGTCAGATTTTTGCTGAAATTGTGACCCCGGGGCTTAGGGATTTTTTCAAAAAAATATTTTCTGCCCGTTAAGTTTTTGAGGGCTGATTTCTTGTCCTGTGATAAAAAGCCTTCTGTTTCCATCCCCAAAGCTTTCAGGGGATCATTTGCAAGCTTCTGGCACCATTTTTGAGTGAACTGCCAAAAGTCAGATTTTTGCTGAAATTGTGACCCCGGGGCTTAGGGATTTTTTCAAAAAAATATTTTCTGCCGGTTAAGTTTTTGAGGGCTGATTTCTTGTCCTGTGATAAAAAGCCTTCTGTTTCCATCGCCAAAGCTTTCAGGGCATCATTTGCAAGCTTCTGCCACCATTTTTGAGTGAATTGCCAAAAGTCAGATTTTTGCTGAAATTGTGACCCCGGGGCTTAGGGATTTTTTCAAAAAAATATTTTCTGCCGTTTAAGTTTTTGAGGGCTGATTTCTTGTCCTGTGATAAAAAGCCTTCTGTTTCCATCGCCAAAGCTTTCAGGGGATCATTTGCAAGCTTCTGGCACCATTTTTGAGTGAATTGCCAAAAGTCAGATTTTGGCTGAAATTGTGACCCCGGGGCTTAGGGATTTTTTCAAAAAAATATTTTCTGCCGGTTACGTTTTTGAGGGCTGATTTCTTGTCCTGTGATAAAAAGCCTTCTGTTTCCATCGCCAAAGCTTTCAGGGGATCATTTGCAAGCTTCTGGCACCATTTTTGAGTGAATTGCCAAAAGTCAGATTTTTGCTGAAATTGTGACCCCGGGGCTTAGGGATTTTTTCAAAAAAATATTTTCTGCCGGTTACGTTTTTGAGGGCTGATTTCTTGTCCTGTGATAAAAAGCCTTCTGTTTCCATCGCCAAAGCTTTCAGGGGATCATTTGCAAGCTTCTGGCATCATTTTTGAGTGAATTGCCAAAAGTCAGATTTTTGCTGAAATTGTGACCCCGGGGCTTAGGGATTTTTTCAAAAAAATATTTTCTGCCGGTTAAGTTTTTGAGGGCTGATTTCTTGTCCTGTGATAAAAAGCCTTCTGTTTCCATCGCCAAACCTTTCAGGAGAGCATTTTCAAGCTTTTGGCACCATTTTTGAGTGAATTGCCAAAAGTCAGATTTTGGCTGAAATTGTGACCCCGGGGCTTAGGGATTTTTTCAAAAAAATATTTTCTGCCGGTTAAGTTTTTGAGGGCTGATTTCTTGTCCTGTGATAAAAAGCCTTCTGTTTCCATCGCCAAAGCTTTCAGGGGATCATTTGCAAGCTTCTGGCACCATTTTTGAGTGAATTGCCAAAAGTCAGATTTTTGCTGAAATTGTGACCCCGGGGCTTAGGGATTTTTTCAAAAAAATATTTTCTGCCGGTTAACTTTTTGAGTGCTGATTTCTTGTCCTGTGATAAAAAGCCTTCTGTTTCCATCGCCAAAGCTTTCAGGGGATCATTTGCAAGCTTCTGGCACTATTTTTGAGTGAATTGCCAAAAGTCAGATTTTTGCTGAAATTGTGACCCCGGGGCTTAGGGATTTTTTCAAAAAAATATTTTCAGCCGGTTAAGTTTTTGAGGGCTGATTTCTTGTCCTGTGATAAAAAGCCTTCTGTTTCCATCGCCAAAGCTTTCAGGGGATCATTTGCAAGCTTCTGGCACCATTTTTGAGTGAATGCCAAAAGTCAGATTTTTGCTGAAATTGTGACCCCGACCGGGGCTTAGGGATATTTTCAAAAAAATATTTTCTGCCCGTTAAGTTTTTGAGGGCTGATTTCTTGTCCTGTGATAAAAAGCCTTCTGTTTCCATCCCCAAAGCTTTCAGGGGATCATTTGCAAGCTTCTGGCACCATTTTTGAGTGAATTGCCAAAAGTCAGATTTTTGCTGAAATTGTGACCCCGGGGCTTAGGGATTTTTTCAAAAAAATATTTTCTGCCGGTTAAGTTTTTGAGGGCTGATTTCTTGTCCTGTGATAAAAAGCCTTCTGTTTCCATCGCCAAAGCTTTCAGGGGATCATTTGCAAGCTTCTGGCACCATTTTTGAGTGAATTGCCAAAAGTCAGATTTTTGCTGAAATTGTGACCCCGGGGCTTAGGGATTTTTTCAAAAAAATATTTTCTGCCGGTTAACTTTTTGAGTGCTGATTTCTTGTCCTGTGATAAAAAGCCTTCTGTTTCCATCGCCAAAGCTTTCAGGGGATCATTTGCAAGCTTCTGGCACTATTTTTGAGTGAATTGCCAAAAGTCAGATTTTTGCTGAAATTGTGACCCCGGGGCTTAGGGATTTTTTCAAAAAAATATTTTCAGCCGGTTAAGTTTTTGAGGGCTGATTTCTTGTCCTGTGATAAAAAGCCTTCTGTTTCCATCGCCAAAGCTTTCAGGGGATCATTTGCAAGCTTCTGGCACCATTTTTGAGTGAATGCCAAAAGTCAGATTTTTGCTGAAATTGTGACCCCGACCGGGGCTTAGGGATATTTTCAAAAAAATATTTTCTGCCCGTTAAGTTTTTGAGGGCTGATTTCTTGTCCTGTGATAAAAAGCCTTCTGTTTCCATCCCCAAAGCTTTCAGGGGATCATTTGCAAGCTTCTGGCACCATTTTTGAGTGAATTGCCAAAAGTCAGATTTTTGCTGAAATTGTGACCCCGGGGCTTAGGGATTTTTTCAAAAAAATATTTTCTGCCGGTTAAGTTTTTGAGGGCTGATTTCTTGTCCTGTGATAAAAAGCCTTCTGTTTCCATCGCCAAAGCTTTCAGGGGATCATTTGCAAGCTTCTGGCACTATTTTTGAGTGAATTGCCAAAAGTCAGATTTTTGCTGAAATTGTGACCCCGGGGCTTAGGGATTTTTTCAAAAAAATATTTTCTGCCGGTTAAGTTTTTGAGGGCTGATTTCTTGTCCTGTGATAAAAAGCCTTCTGTTTCCATCGCCAAACCTTTCAGGAGAGCATTTTCAAGCTTTTGGCACCATTTTTGAGTGAATTGCCAAAAGTCAGATTTTGGCTGAAATTGTGACCCCGGGGCTTAGGGATTTTTTCAAAAAAGTATTTTCCACCCGTTAAGTTTTTGAGGGCGGATTTCTTGTCCTGTGATAAAAAGCCTTCTGTTGCGAGTGCCAAACCTTTCAGGAGAGCATTTTCAAGCTTTTGGCACCATTTTTGAGTGAATTGCCAAAAGTCAGATTTTTGCTGAAATTGTGACCCCGGGGCTTAGGGATTTTTTCAAAAAAATGTTTTCTGCCGGTTAAGTTTTTGAGGGCTGATTTCTTGTCCTGTGATAAAAAGCCTTCTGTTTCCATCGCCAAAGCTTTCAGGGGATCATTTGCAAGCTTCTGGCACCATTTTTGAGTGAATTGCCAAAAGTCAGATTTTTGCTGAAATTGTGACCCCGGGGCTTAGGGATTTTTTCAAAAAAATATTTTCTGCCGGTTAAGTTTTTGAGGGCTGATTTCTTGTCCTGTGATAAAAAGCCTTCTGTTTCCATCGCCAAACCTTTCAGGAGAGCATTTTCAAGCTTTTGGCACCATTTTTGAGTGAATTGCCAAAAGTCAGATTTTGGCTGAAATTGTGACCCCGGGGCTTAGGGATTTTTTCAAAAAAGTATTTTCTACCCGTTAAGTTTTTGAGGGAGGATTTCTTGTCCTGTGATAAAAAGCCTTCTGTTTCGAGTGCCAAACCTTTCAGGAGAGCATTTTCAAGCTTTTGGCACCATTTTTGAGTGAATTGCCAAAAGTCAGATTTTTGCTGAAATTGTGACCCCGGGGCTTAGGGATTTTTTCAAAAAAATGTTTTCTGCCGGTTAAGTTTTTGAGGGCTGATTTCTTGTCCTGTGATAAAAAGCCTTCTGTTTCCATCGCCAAAGCTTTCAGGGGATCATTTGCAAGCTTCTGTCACCATTTTTGAGTGAATTGCCAAAAGTCAGATTTTTGCAGAAATTGTGACCCCGGGACTTAGGGATTTTTTCAAAAAATATTTTCTGCCGGTTAAGTTTTTGAGGGCTGATTTCTTGTCCTGTGATAAAAAGCCTTCTGTTTCCATCGCCAAAGCTTTCAGGGGATCATTTGCAAGCTTCTGGCACCATTTTTGAGTGAACTGCCAAAAGTCAGATTTTTGCTGAAATTGTGACCCCGGGGCTTAGGGATTTTTTCAAAAAAATATTTTCTGCCGGTTAAGTTTTTGAGGGCTGATTTCTTGTCCTGTGATAAAAAGCCTTCTGTTTCCATCCCCAAAGCTTTCAGGGCATCATTTGCAAACTTCTGGCACCATTTTTGAGTGAATTGCCAAAAGTCAGATTTATCATCAAGTGAAGAAAGGTTGTGTGAACTAGCTCTGCTGAAATACAGGAGAACGTTAGCTTTTACTCACTTCTGATTCCTTGATATGCTCACCTAATGAGCCTAAAAAAACAAATATTACCACTAGAATCCCAAAACAATTAGCCTGTGCTAAATAAAGAATAACTCCTTTGTGCTGTCCAGATGTTTTGGACCACAACCCCAACATCCCTGATCACTGGCCATGCCAGCTGGGGCTGAAGTTGTAGTTCAATTGAGAGTATCAGGCTAGGGAGTGCTCATTTAGTATCTCTACATTCCACCTTTCCTCC
This sequence comes from Podarcis vaucheri, assembly GCF_965113315.1. Taxonomy (NCBI): domain Eukaryota; kingdom Metazoa; phylum Chordata; class Lepidosauria; order Squamata; family Lacertidae; genus Podarcis; species Podarcis vaucheri. The sequence continues at coordinate 84 of NW_028118692.1, read as the reverse complement.
AAGGACCTCAATACAGGATTCACTATTGTGTATCATTGCAACTACCCTGTGATATACGTGATAATGAAAGATAGTGGTTGCCCC
>NW_028118693.1:0-43073 GCF_965113315.1 Podarcis vaucheri | reverse complement strand
CCACCACCAAACCTTTCAGGGAAATAATTTGCAACAGTTTGGCACCATATTTGAGAGAATTGGAGAATTTCAGATTTTTGCTGAAATTGTGGACCCCGGGGCTTAGAAAAAAATTTTTCACAGGTTTTGTCTTCGAGGGCTGATTTCATTTCCTATGACAAAAAGCCTTCTGTTTCCACCGCCAAACCTTTCAGGGGATAATTTGCAAGAGTTTGGCACCATTTTTGAGTGAATGGGAGAATTTCAGATTTTTGCTGAAATTGTGACCCCGGGCTTAGAATTTTTTTTTCACAGGTTATGTTGTTGAGGGCTGTTTCATTTCCTATGATAAAAAGCCTTCTGTTTCCACCGCCAAACCTTTCAGGGGAGAATTTGCAACAGTTTGGCACCATTTTTGAGAGAATGGGAGAATTTCGGATTTTTGCTGAAATTGTGACCCCGGGGCTTAGAAAATTTTTTTTACACAGGTTTTGTCTTCGAGGGCTGATTTCAATTCCCATGATAAAAAGCCTTCTGTTTCCACCGCCAAACCTTTCAGGGAGAATTTGCAACAGTTTGGCACATTTTTGAGTGAACTGGAGAATTTCAGATTTTTGCTGAAATTGTGACCCCGGGGCTTAGAAAAATTTTTTTTTCACAGGTTATGTTGTTGAGGGCTGATTTCATTTCCTATGGTAAAAATTTTTTTACACAGGTTTTGTCTTCGAGGGCTGATTTCAATTCCCATGATAAAAAGCCTCTGTTTCCACCGCCAAACCATTCAGGGGAGAATTTGCAACAGTTTGGCACCATTTTTGAGTGAACTGGAGAATTTCAGATTTTTGCTGAAATTGTGACCCCGGGGCTAGAAAAATTTTTTTTCACAGGTTATGTTTTTGAGGGCTGATTTCATTTCCTATGATAAAAAGCCTTCTTTTTCCACCGCCAAACCTTTCAGGGAGAATTTGCAACAGTTTGGCACCATTTTTGAGAGAATTGGAGAATTTCAGATTTTTGCTGAAATTGTGACCCCGGGGCTTAGAATTTTTTTTTCCACAGGTTATGTTGTTGAGGGCTGATTTCATTTCCTATGATAAAAATCCTTCTGTTTCCACCGCCAAAGCTTTCACGTGAGAATTTGCAACAGTTTGGCACCATTTTTGAGAGAATTGGAGAATTTCGGATTTTTGCTGAAATTGTGACCCCGGGGCTTAGAAAATTTTTTTTTACACAGGTTTTGTCTTCGAGGGCTGATTTCAATTCCCATGATAAAAAGCCTTCTGTTTCCAACGCCAAACCTTTCAGGGGATAATTTGCAAGAGTTTGGCACCATTTTTTGAGAGAATGGGAGAATTTCGGATTTTTGCTGAAATTGTGACCCCGGGGCTTAGAAAAAATTTTTTACACAGGTTTTTGTCTTCGAGGGCTGATTTCAATTCCCATGATAAAAAGCCTTCTGTTTCCACCGCCAAACCTTTCAGGGGAGAATTTGCAACGGTTTGCACCATTTTTGAGTGAACTGGAGAATTTCAGATTTTTGCTGAAATTGTGACCCCGGGGCTTAGAAATTTTTTTTTCACAGGTTATGTTGTTGAGGGCTGATTTCATTTCCTATGATAAAAAGCCTTCTGTTTCCACCGCCAAACCTTTTCAGGGGGAGAATTTGCAACACTTTGGCACCATTTTTGAGTGAACTGGAGAATTTCAGATTTTTGCTGAAATTGTGACCCGGGGCTTAGAAAAAATTTTTTTCACAGGTTATGTTGTTGTGGGCTGATTTCATTTCCTATGATAAAAATCCTTCTGTTTCCACCGCCAAACCTTTCAGGGGAGAATTTGCAACACTTTTGGCACCATTTTTGAGAGAATTGGAGAATTTCAGATTTTTGCTGAAATTGTGACCCCGGGGCTTAGAAAAAAAATTTTACACAGCTTTTGTCTTCGAGGGCTGATACAATTCCCATGATAAAAAGCCTTCTGTTTCCACCGCCAAACCTTTCAGGGGAGGATTTGCAACAGTTTGGCACCATTTTGAATGAACTGGAGAATTTCATATTTTTGCTGAAATTGTGACCCCGGGCTTAGAAATTTTTTTTTTCACAGGTTTTGTCTTCGAGGGCTGATTTTATTTCCTATGACAAAAAGCCTTCTGTTTCCAACGCCAAACATTTCAGAGGATAATTTGCCAGAGTTTGGCACCATTTTTGAGAGAATGGGAGAATTTCGGATTTTTGCTGAAATTGTGACCCCGGGCTTAGAAAATTTTTTTTACACAGGTTTTGTCTTTGAGGGCTGATTTCAATTCCCATGATAAAAGCCTTCTGTTTCCACCGCCACAAACCTTTCAGGGGAGAATTTGCAACACTTTGGCACCATTTTTGAGTGAACTGGAGAATTTCAGATTTTTGCTGAAATTGTGACCCCGGGGCTAAGAAAATTTTTTTTTCACAAGTAAAGTTCTCGAGGGCTGATTTCATTTCCTATGACAAAAAGTCTTCTGTTTCCACCACCAAACCTTTCAGGGAATAATTTGCAACAGTTTGGCACCATATTTGAGAGAATTGGAGAATTTCAGATTTTTGCTGAAATTGTGACCCCGGGGCTTAGAAAAATTTTTTTTCACAGGTTTTTGTCTTCGAGGGCTGATTTCATTTCCTATGACAAAAAGCCTTCTGTTTCCACCGCCAAACCTTTCAGGGGATAATTTGCAAGAGTTTGGCACCATTTTTGAGTGAATGGGAGAATTTCAGATTTTTGCTGAAATTGTGACCCCGGGGCTTAGAATTTTTTTTTTCACAGGTTATGTTGTTGAGGGCTGTTTTCATTTCCTATGATAAAAAGCCTTCTGTTTCCACCGCCAAACCTTTCAGGGGAGAATTTGCAACAGTTTGGCACCATTTTTGAGAGAATGGGAGAATTTCGGATTTTTGCTGAAATTGTGACCCCGGGGCTTAGAAAATTTTTTTTACACAGGTTTTGTCTTCGAGGGCTGATTTCAATTCCCATGATAAAAAGCCTTCTGTTTCCACCGCCAAACCTTTCAGGGGAGAATTTGCAACAGTTTGGCACCATTTTTGAGTGAACTGGAGAATTTCAGATTTTTGCTGAAATTGTGACCCCGGGGCTTAGAAAAATTTTTTTTCACAGGTTATGTTGTTGAGGGCTGATTTCATTTCCTATGGTAAAAATTTTTTTACACAGGTTTTGTCTTCGAGGGCTGATTTCAATTCCCATGATAAAAAGCCTTCTGTTTCCACCGCCAAACCATTCAGGGGAGAATTTGCAACAGTTTGGCACCATTTTTGAGTGAACTGGAGAATTTCAGATTTTTGCTGAAATTGTGACCCCGGGGCTCAGAAAATTTTTTTTTCACAGGTTATGTTTTTGAGGGCTGATTTCATTTCCTATGATAAAAAGCCTTCTTTTTCCACCGCCAAACCTTTCAGGGGAGAATTTGCAACAGTTTGGCACCATTTTTGAGAGAATTGGAGAATTTCAGATTTTTGCTGAAATTGTGACCCCGGGGCTTAGAATTTTTTTTTCCACAGGTTATGTTGTTGAGGGCTGATTTCATTTCCTATGATAAAAATCCTTCTGTTTCCACCGCCAAAGCTTTCACGTGAGAATTTGCAACAATTTGGCACCATTTTTGAGAGAATTGGAGAATTTCGGATTTTTGCTGAAATTGTGACCCCGGGGCTTAGAAATTTTTTTTTACACAGGTTTTGTCTTCGAGGGCTGATTTCAATTCCCATGATAAAAAGCCTTCTGTTTCCAACGCCAAACCTTTCAGGGGATAATTTGCAAGAGTTTGGCACCATTTTTGAGAGAATGGGAGAATTTCGGATTTTTGCTGAAATTGTGACCCCGGGGCTTAGAAAAAAATTTTTACACAGGTTTTGTCTTCGAGGGCTGATTACAATTCCCATGATAAAAAGCCTTCTGTTTCCACCGCCAAACCTTTCAGGGGAGAATTTGCAACACTTTGGCACCATTTTTGAGTGAACTGGAGAATTTCAGATTTTTGCTGAAATTGTGACCCCAGGGCTTAGAAAATTTTTTTTTCACAGGTTATGTTGTTGTGGGCTGATTTCATTTCCTATGATAAAAATCCTTCTGTTTCCACCGCCAAACCTTTCAGGGGAGAATTTGCAACACTTTGGCACCATTTTTGAGAGAATTGGAGAATTTCAGATTTTTGCTGAAATTGTGACCCCGGGGCTTAGAAAAAAATTTTACACAGCTTTTGTCTTCGAAGGCTGATTACAATTCCCATGATAAAAAGCCTTCTGTTTCCACCGCCAAACCTTTCAGGGGAGGATTTGCAACAGTTTGGCACCATTTTTGAGTGAACTGGAGAATTTCATATTTTTGCTGAAATTGTGACCCCGGGGCTTAGAAAATTTTTTTTTCACAGGTTTTGTCTTCGAGGGCTGATTTTATTTCCTATGACAAAAAGCCTTCTGTTTCCAACGCCAAACCTTTCAGAGGATAATTTGCCAGAGTTTGGCACCATTTTTGAGAGAATGGGAGAATTTCGGATTTTTGCTGAAATTGTGACCCCGGGGCTTAGAAAATTTTTTTTACACAGGTTTTGTCTTTGAGGGCTGATTTCAATTCCCATGATAAAAAGCCTTCTGTTTCCACCGCCAAACCATTCAGGGGAGAATTTGCAACAGTTTGGCACCATTTTTGAGTGAACTGGAGAATTTCAGATTTTTGCTGAAATTGTGACCCCGGGGCTTAGAAAAATTTTTTTTCACAGGTTATGTTTTTGAGGGCTGATTTCATTTCCTATGATAAAAAGCCTTCTTTTTCCACCGCCAAACCTTTCAGGGGAGAATTTGCAACAGTTTGGCACCATTTTTGAGAGAATCGGAGAATTTCAGATTTTTGCTGAAATTGTGACCCCGGGGCTTAGAATTTTTTTTTCCACAGGTTATGTTGTTGAGGGCTGATTTCATTTCCTATGATAAAAATCCTTCTGTTTCCACCGCCAAAGCTTTCACGTGAGAATTTGCAACAGTTTGGCACCATTTTTGAGAGAATTGGAGAATTTCGGATTTTTGCTGAAATTGTGACCCCGGGGCTTAGAAAATTTTTTTTACACAGGTTTTGTCTTCGAGGGCTGATTTCAATTCCCATGATAAAAAGCCTTCTGTTTCCAACGCCAAACCTTTCAGGGGATAATTTGCAAGAGTTTGGCACCATTTTTGAGAGAATGGGAGAATTTCGGATTTTTGCTGAAATTGTGACCCCGGGGCTTAGAAAAAATTTTTTACACAGGTTTTGTCTTCGAGGGCTGATTTCAATTCCCATGATAAAAAGCCTTCTGTTTCCACCGCCAAACCTTTCAGGGGATAATTTGCAAGAGTTTGGCACCATTTTTGAGTGAATGGGAGAATTTCAGATTTTTGCTGAAATTGTGACCCCGGGGCTTAGAATTTTTTTTTTCACAGGTTATGTTGTTGAGGGCTGTTTTCATTTCCTATGATAAAAAGCCTTCTGTTTCCACCGCCAAACCTTTCAGGGGAGAATTTGCAACAGTTTGGCACCATTTTTGAGAGAATGGGAGAATTTCGGATTTTTGCTGAAATTGTGACCCCGGGGCTTAGAAAATTTTTTTTACACAGGTTTTGTCTTCGAGGGCTGATTTCAATTCCCATGATAAAAAGCCTTCTGTTTCCACCGCCAAACCTTTCAGGGGAGAATTTGCAACAGTTTGGCACCATTTTTGAGTGAACTGGAGAATTTCAGATTTTTGCTGAAATTGTGACCCCGGGGCTTAGAAAAATTTTTTTTCACAGGTTATGTTGTTGAGGGCTGATTTCATTTCCTATGGTAAAAATTTTTTTACACAGGTTTTGTCTTCGAGGGCTGATTTCAATTCCCATGATAAAAAGCCTTCTGTTTCCACCGCCAAACCATTCAGGGGAGAATTTGCAAAAGTTTGGCACCATTTTTGAGTGAACTGGAGAATTTCAGATTTTTGCTGAAATTGTGACCCCAGGGCTTAGAAAATTTTTTTTTCACAGGTTATGTTGTTGTGGGCTGATTTCATTTCCTATGATAAAAATCCTTCTGTTTCCACCGCCAAACCTTTCAGGGGAGAATTTGCAACACTTTGGCACCATTTTTGAGAGAATTGGAGAATTTCAGATTTTTGCTGAAATTGTGACCCCGGGGCTTAGAAAAAAATTTTACACAGCTTTTGTCTTCGAAGGCTGATTACAATTCCCATGATAAAAAGCCTTCTGTTTCCACCGCCAAACCTTTCAGGGGAGGATTTGCAACAGTTTGGCACCATTTTTGAGTGAACTGGAGAATTTCATATTTTTGCTGAAATTGTGACCCCGGGGCTTAGAAAATTTTTTTTTCACAGGTTTTGTCTTCGAGGGCTGATTTTATTTCCTATGACAAAAAGCCTTCTGTTTCCAACGCCAAACCTTTCAGAGGATAATTTGCCAGAGTTTGGCACCATTTTTGAGAGAATGGGAGAATTTCGGATTTTTGCTGAAATTGTGACCCCGGGGCTTAGAAAATTTTTTTTACACAGGTTTTGTCTTCGAGGGCTGATTTCAATTCCCATGATAAAAAGCCTTCTGTTTCCACCGCCAAACCATTCAGGGGAGAATTTGCAAAAGTTTGGCACCATTTTTGAGTGAACTGGAGAATTTCAGATTTTTGCTGAAATTGTGACCCCGGGGCTTAGAAAAATTTTTTTTCACAGGTTATGTTTTTGAGGGCTGATTTCATTTCCTATGATAAAAAGCCTTCTTTTTCCACCGCCAAACCTTTCAGGGGAGAATTTGCAACAGTTTGGCACCATTTTTGAGAGAATCGGAGAATTTCAGATTTTTGCTGAAATTGTGACCCCGGGGCTTAGAATTTTTTTTTCCACAGGTTATGTTGTTGAGGGCTGATTTCATTTCCTATGATAAAAATCCTTCTGTTTCCACCGCCAAAGCTTTCACGTGAGAATTTGCAACAGTTTGGCACCATTTTTGAGAGAATTGGAGAATTTCGGATTTTTGCTGAAATTGTGACCCCGGGGCTTAGAAAATTTTTTTTACACAGGTTTTGTCTTCGAGGGCTGATTTCAATTCCCATGATAAAAAGCCTTCTGTTTCCAACGCCAAACCTTTCAGGGGATAATTTGCAAGAGTTTGGCACCATTTTTGAGAGAATGGGAGAATTTCGGATTTTTGCTGAAATTGTGACCCCGGGGCTTAGAAAAAATTTTTTACACAGGTTTTGTCTTCGAGGGCTGATTACAATTCCCATGATAAAAAGCCTTCTGTTTCCACCGCCAAACCTTTCAGGGGAGAATTTGCAACACTTTGGCACCATTTTTGAGTGAACTGGAGAATTTCAGATTTTTGCTGAAATTGTGACCCCAGGGCTTAGAAAATTTTTTTTTCACAGGTTATGTTGTTGTGGGCTAATTTCATTTCCTATGATAAAAATCCTTCTGTTTCCACCGCCAAACCTTTCAGGGGAGAATTTGCAACACTTTGGCACCATTTTTGAGAGAATTGGAGAATTTCAGATTTTTGCTGAAATTGTGACCCCGGGGCTTAGAAAAAAATTTTACACAGCTTTTGTCTTCGAAGGCTGATTACAATTCCCATGATAAAAAGCCTTCTGTTTCCACCGCCAAACCTTTCAGGGGAGGATTTGCAACAGTTTGGCACCATTTTTGAGTGAACTGGAGAATTTCATATTTTTGCTGAAATTGTGACCCCGGGGCTTAGAAAATTTTTTTTTCACAGGTTTTGTCTTCGAGGGCTGATTTTATTTCCTATGACAAAAAGCCTTCTGTTTCCAACGCCAAACCTTTCAGAGGATAATTTGCCAGAGTTTGGCACCATTTTTGAGAGAATGGGAGAATTTCGGATTTTTGCTGAAATTGTGACCCCGGGGCTTAGAAAATTTTTTTTACACAGGTTTTGTCTTTGAGGGCTGATTTCAATTCCCATGATAAAAAGCCTTCTGTTTCCACCGCCAAACCTTTCAGGGGAGAATTTGCAACACTTTGGCACCATTTTTGAGTGAACTGGAGAATTTCAGATTTTTGCTGAAATTGTGACCCCGGGGCTTAGAAAATTTTTTTTTCACAAGTAAAGTTCTCGAGGGCTGATTTCATTTCCTATGACAAAAAGTCTTCTGTTTCCACCACCAAACCTTTCAGGGAATAATTTGCAACAGTTTGGCACCATATTTGAGAGAATTGGAGAATTTCAGATTTTTGCTGAAATTGTGACCCCGGGGCTTAGAAAAAAATTTTTTCACAGGTTTTGTCTTCGAGGGCTGATTTCATTTCCTATGACAAAAAGCCTTCTGTTTCCACCGCCAAACCTTTCAGGGGATAATTTGCAAGAGTTTGGCACCATTTTTGAGTGAATGGGAGAATTTCAGATTTTTGCTGAAATTGTGACCCCGGGGCTTAGAATTTTTTTTTTCACAGGTTATGTTGTTGAGGGCTGTTTTCATTTCCTATGATAAAAAGCCTTCTGTTTCCACCGCCAAACCTTTCAGGGGAGAATTTGCAACAGTTTGGCACCATTTTTGAGAGAATGGGAGAATTTCGGATTTTTGCTGAAATTGTGACCCCGGGGCTTAGAAAATTTTTTTTACACAGGTTTTGTCTTCGAGGGCTGATTTCAATTCCCATGATAAAAAGCCTTCTGTTTCCACCGCCAAACCTTTCAGGGGAGAATTTGCAACAGTTTGGCACCATTTTTGAGTGAACTGGAGAATTTCAGATTTTTGCTGAAATTGTGACCCCGGGGCTTAGAAAAATTTTTTTTCACAGGTTATGTTGTTGAGGGCTGATTTCATTTCCTATGGTAAAAATTTTTTTACACAGGTTTTGTCTTCGAGGGCTGATTTCAATTCCCATGATAAAAAGCCTTCTGTTTCCACCGCCAAACCATTCAGGGGAGAATTTGCAACAGTTTGGCACCATTTTTGAGTGAACTGGAGAATTTCAGATTTTTGCTGAAATTGTGACCCCGGGGCTTAGAAAATTTTTTTTTCACAGGTTATGTTTTTGAGGGCTGATTTCATTTCCTATGATAAAAAGCCTTCTTTTTCCACCGCCAAACCTTTCAGGGGAGAATTTGCAACAGTTTGGCACCATTTTTGAGAGAATTGGAGAATTTCAGATTTTTGCTGAAATTGTGACCCCGGGGCTTAGAATTTTTTTTTCCACAGGTTATGTTGTTGAGGGCTGATTTCATTTCCTATGATAAAAATCCTTCTGTTTCCACCGCCAAAGCTTTCACGTGAGAATTTGCAACAGTTTGGCACCATTTTTGAGAGAATTGGAGAATTTCGGATTTTTGCTGAAATTGTGACCCCGGGGCTTAGAAAATTTTTTTTACACAGGTTTTGTCTTCGAGGGCTGATTTCAATTCCCATGATAAAAAGCCTTCTGTTTCCAACGCCAAACCTTTCAGGGGATAATTTGCAAGAGTTTGGCACCATTTTTGAGAGAATGGGAGAATTTCGGATTTTTGCTGAAATTGTGACCCCGGGGCTTAGAAAAAAATTTTTACACAGGTTTTGTCTTCGAGGGCTGATTTCAATTCCCATGATAAAAAGCCTTCTGTTTCCACCGCCAAACCTTTCAGGGGAGAATTTGCAACGGTTTGCACCATTTTTGAGTGAACTGGAGAATTTCAGATTTTTGCTGAAATTGTGACCCCGGGGCTTAGAAATTTTTTTTTCACAGGTTATGTTGTTGAGGGCTGATTTCATTTCCTATGATAAAAAGCCTTCTGTTTCCACCGCCAAACCTTTCAGGGGAGAATTTGCAACACTTTGGCACCATTTTTGAGTGAACTGGAGAATTTCAGATTTTTGCTGAAATTGTGACCCCGGGGCTTAGAAATTTTTTTTTTCACAGGTTATGTTGTTGTGGGCTGATTTCATTTCCTATGATAAAAATCCTTCTGTTTCCACCGCCAAACCTTTCAGGGGAGAATTTGCAACACTTTGGCACCATTTTTGAGAGAATTGGAGAATTTCAGATTTTTGCTGAAATTGTGACCCCGGGGCTTAGAAAAAAATTTTACACAGCTTTTGTCTTCGAGGGCTGATTACAATTCCCATGATAAAAAGCCTTCTGTTTCCACCGCCAAACCTTTCAGGGGAGGATTTGCAACAGTTTGGCACCATTTTTGAGTGAACTGGAGAATTTCATATTTTTGCTGAAATTGTGACCCCGGGGCTTAGAAAATTTTTTTTCCACAGGTTTTGTCTTCGAGGGCTGATTTTATTTCCTATGACAAAAAGCCTTCTGTTTCCAACGCCAAACATTTCAGAGGATAATTTGCCAGAGTTTGGCACCATTTTTGAGAGAATGGGAGAATTTCGGATTTTTGCTGAAATTGTGACCCCGGGGCTTAGAAATTTTTTTTTACACAGGTTTTGTCTTTGAGGGCTGATTTCAATTCCCATGATAAAAAGCCTTCTGTTTCCACCGCCAAACCTTTCAGGGGAGAATTTGCAACACTTTGGCACCATTTTTGAGTGAACTGGAGAATTTCAGATTTTTGCTGAAATTGTGACCCCGGGGCTTAGAAAATTTTTTTTTCACAAGTAAAGTTCTCGAGGGCTGATTTCATTTCCTATGACAAAAAGTCTTCTGTTTCCACCACCAAACCTTTCAGGGAATAATTTGCAACAGTTTGGCACCATATTTGAGAGAATTGGAGAATTTCAGATTTTTGCTGAAATTGTGACCCCGGGGCTTAGAAAAATTTTTTTTCACAGGTTTTGTCTTCGAGGGCTGATTTCATTTCCTATGACAAAAAGCCTTCTGTTTCCACCGCCAAACCTTTCAGGGGATAATTTGCAAGAGTTTGGCACCATTTTTGAGTGAATGGGAGAATTTCAGATTTTTGCTGAAATTGTGACCCCGGGGCTTAGAAATTTTTTTTTCACAGGTTATGTTGTTGAGGGCTGTTTTCATTTCCTATGATAAAAAGCCTTCTGTTTCCACCGCCAAACCTTTCAGGGGAGAATTTGCAACAGTTTGGCACCATTTTTGAGAGAATGGGAGAATTTCGGATTTTTGCTGAAATTGTGACCCCGGGGCTTAGAAAATTTTTTTTACACAGGTTTTGTCTTCGAGGGCTGATTTCAATTCCCATGATAAAAAGCCTTCTGTTTCCACCGCCAAACCTTTCAGGGGAGAATTTGCAACAGTTTGGCACCATTTTTGAGTGAACTGGAGAATTTCAGATTTTTGCTGAAATTGTGACCCCGGGGCTTAGAAAAATTTTTTTTCACAGGTTATGTTGTTGAGGGCTGATTTCATTTCCTATGGTAAAAATTTTTTTACACAGGTTTTGTCTTCGAGGGCTGATTTCAATTCCCATGATAAAAAGCCTTCTGTTTCCACCGCCAAACCATTCAGGGGAGAATTTGCAACAGTTTGGCACCATTTTTGAGTGAACTGGAGAATTTCAGATTTTTGCTGAAATTGTGACCCCGGGGCTTAGAAAAATTTTTTTTCACAGGTTATGTTGTTGAGGGCTGTTTTCATTTCCTATGATAAAAAGCCTTCTGTTTCCACCGCCAAACCTTTCAGGGGAGAATTTGCAACAGTTTGGCACCATTTTTGAGAGAATGGGAGAATTTCGGATTTTTGCTGAAATTGTGACCCCGGGGCTTAGAAAATTTTTTTTACACAGGTTTTGTCTTCGAGGGCTGATTTCAATTCCCATGATAAAAAGCCTTCTGTTTCCACCGCCAAACCTTTCAGGGGAGAATTTGCAACAGTTTGGCACCATTTTTGAGTGAACTGGAGAATTTCAGATTTTTGCTGAAATTGTGACCCCGGGGCTTAGAAAAATTTTTTTTCACAGGTTATGTTGTTGAGGGCTGATTTCATTTCCTATGGTAAAAATTTTTTTACACAGGTTTTGTCTTCGAGGGCTGATTTCAATTCCCATGATAAAAAGCCTTCTGTTTCCACCGCCAAACCATTCAGGGGAGAATTTGCAACAGTTTGGCACCATTTTTGAGTGAACTGGAGAATTTCAGATTTTTGCTGAAATTGTGACCCCGGGGCTTAGAAAAATTTTTTTTCACAGGTTATGTTTTTGAGGGCTGATTTCATTTCCTATGATAAAAAGCCTTCTTTTTCCACCGCCAAACCTTTCAGGGGAGAATTTGCAACAGTTTGGCACCATTTTTGAGAGAATTGGAGAATTTCAGATTTTTGCTGAAATTGTGACCCCGGGGCTTAGAAAAAAATTTTACACAGCTTTTGTCTTCGAGGGCTGATTACAATTCCCATGATAAAAAGCCTTCTGTTTCCACCGCCAAACCTTTCAGGGGAGGATTTGCAACAGTTTGGCACCATTTTTGAGTGAACTGGAGAATTTCATATTTTTGCTGAAATTGTGACCCCGGGGCTTAGAAAATTTTTTTTTCACAGGTTTTGTCTTCGAGGGCTGATTTTATTTCCTATGACAAAAAGCCTTCTGTTTCCAACGCCAAACATTTCAGAGGATAATTTGCCAGAGTTTGGCACCATTTTTGAGAGAATGGGAGAATTTCGGATTTTTGCTGAAATTGTGACCCCGGGGCTTAGAAAATTTTTTTTACACAGGTTTTGTCTTTGAGGGCTGATTTCAATTCCCATGATAAAAAGCCTTCTGTTTCCACCGCCAAACCTTTCAGGGGAGAATTTGCAACACTTTGGCACCATTTTTGAGTGAACTGGAGAATTTCAGATTTTTGCTGAAATTGTGACCCCGGGGCTTAGAAAATTTTTTTTTCACAAGTAAAGTTCTCGAGGGCTGATTTCATTTCCTATGACAAAAAGTCTTCTGTTTCCACCACCAAACCTTTCAGGGAATAATTTGCAACACTTTGGCACCATTTTTGAGAGAATTGGAGAATTTCAGATTTTTGCTGAAATTGTGACCCCGGGGCTTAGAAAAATTTTTTTTCACAGGTTTTGTTTTCGAGGGCTGATTTCATTTCCTATGACAAAAAGCCTTCTGTTTCCACCGCCAAACCTTTCAGGGGATAATTTGCAAGAGTTTGGCACCATTTTTGAGTGAATGGGAGAATTTCAGATTTTTGCTGAAATTGTGACCCCGGGGCTTAGAATTTTTTTTTTCACAGGTTATGTTGTTGAGGGCTGTTTTCATTTCCTATGATAAAAAGCCTTCTGTTTCCACCGCCAAACCTTTCAGGGGAGAATTTGCAACAGTTTGGCACCATTTTTGAGAGAATGGGAGAATTTCGGATTTTTGCTGAAATTGTGACCCCGGGGCTTAGAAAATTTTTTTTACACAGGTTTTGTCTTCGAGGGCTGATTTCAATTCCCATGATAAAAAGCCTTCTGTTTCCACCGCCAAACCTTTCAGGGGAGAATTTGCAACAGTTTGGCACCATTTTTGAGTGAACTGGAGAATTTCAGATTTTTGCTGAAATTGTGACCCCGGGGCTTAGAAAAATTTTTTTTCACAGGTTATGTTGTTGAGGGCTGATTTCATTTCCTATGGTAAAAATTTTTTTACACAGGTTTTGTCTTCGAGGGCTGATTTCAATTCCCATGATAAAAAGCCTTCTGTTTCCACCGCCAAACCATTCAGGGGAGAATTTGCAACAGTTTGGCACCATTTTTGAGTGAACTGGAGAATTTCAGATTTTTGCTGAAATTGTGACCCCGGGGCTTAGAAAAATTTTTTTTCACAGGTTATGTTTTTGAGGGCTGATTTCATTTCCTATGATAAAAAGCCTTCTTTTTCCACCGCCAAACCTTTCAGGGGAGAATTTGCAACACTTTGGCACCATTTTTGAGAGAATTGGAGAATTTCAGATTTTTGCTGAAATTGTGACCCCGGGGCTTAGAAAAAAATTTTACACAGCTTTTGTCTTCGAGGGCTGATTACAATTCCCATGATAAAAAGCCTTCTGTTTCCACCGCCAAACCTTTCAGGGGAGGATTTGCAACAGTTTGGCACCATTTTTGAGTGAACTGGAGAATTTCATATTTTTGCTGAAATTGTGACCCCGGGGCTTAGAAATTTTTTTTTTCACAGGTTTTGTCTTCGAGGGCTGATTTTATTTCCTATGACAAAAAGCCTTCTGTTTCCAACGCCAAACATTTCAGAGGATAATTTGCCAGAGTTTGGCACCATTTTTGAGAGAATGGGAGAATTTCGGATTTTTGCTGAAATTGTGACCCCGGGGCTTAGAAAATTTTTTTTACACAGGTTTTGTCTTTGAGGGCTGATTTCAATTCCCATGATAAAAAGCCTTCTGTTTCCACCGCCAAACCTTTCAGGGGAGAATTTGCAACACTTTGGCACCATTTTTGAGTGAACTGGAGAATTTCAGATTTTTGCTGAAATTGTGACCCCGGGGCTTAGAAAATTTTTTTTTCACAAGTAAAGTTCTCGAGGGCTGATTTCATTTCCTATGACAAAAAGTCTTCTGTTTCCACCACCAAACCTTTCAGGGAATAATTTGCAACAGTTTGGCACCATATTTGAGAGAATTGGAGAATTTCAGATTTTTGCTGAAATTGTGACCCCGGGGCTTAGAAAAATTTTTTTTCACAGGTTTTGTTTTCGAGGGCTGATTTCATTTCCTATGACAAAAAGCCTTCTGTTTCCACCGCCAAACCTTTCAGGGGATAATTTGCAAGAGTTTGGCACCATTTTTGAGTGAATGGGAGAATTTCAGATTTTTGCTGAAATTGTGACCCCGGGGCTTAGAAAAAAATTTTACACAGCTTTTGTCTTCGAAGGCTGATTACAATTCCCATGATAAAAAGCCTTCTGTTTCCACCGCCAAACCTTTCAGGGGAGGATTTGCAACAGTTTGGCACAATTTTTGAGTGAACTGGAGAATTTCATATTTTTGCTGAAATTGTGACCCCGGGGCTTAGAAAATTTTTTTTTCACAGGTTTTGTCTTCGAGGGCTGATTTTATTTCCTATGACAAAAAGCCTTCTGTTTCCAACGCCAAACCTTTCAGAGGATAATTTGCCAGAGTTTGGCACCATTTTTGAGAGAATGGGAGAATTTCGGATTTTTGCTGAAATTGTGACCCCGGGGCTTAGAAAAATTTTTTTACACAGGTTTTGTCTTTGAGGGCTGATTTCAATTCCCATGATAAAAAGCCTTCTGTTTCCACCGCCAAACCTTTCAGGGGAGAATTTGCAACAGTTTGGCACCATTTTTGAGAGAATTGGAGAATTTCAGATTTTTGCTGAAATTGTGACCGCGGGGCTTAGAATTTTTTTTTCCACAGGTTATGTTGTTGAGGGCTGATTTCATTTCCTATGATAAAAATCCTTCTGTTTCCACCGTCAAAGCTTTCAGGAGAGAATTTGCAACAGTTTGGCACCATTTTTGAGAGAATTGGAGAATTTCGGATTTTTGCTGAAATTGTGACCCCGGGGCTTAGAAATTTTTTTTTACACAGGTTTTGTCTTCGAGGGCTGATTTCAATTCCCATGATAAAAAGCCTTCTGTTTCCAACGCCAAACCTTTCAGGGGATAATTTGCAAGAGTTTGGCACCATTTTTGAGAGAATGGGAGAATTTCGGATTTTTGCTGAAATTGTGACCCCGGGGCTTAGAAAAAAATTTTTACACAGGTTTTGTCTTCGAGGGCTGATTACAATTCCCATGATAAAAAGCCTTCTGTTTCCACCGCCAAACCTTTCAGGGGAGAATTTGCAACACTTTGGCACCATTTTTGAGTGAACTGGAGAATTTCAGATTTTTGCTGAAATTGTGACCCCAGGGCTTAGAAAATTTTTTTTTCACAGGTTATGTTGTTGTGGGCTGATTTCATTTCCTATGATAAAAATCCTTCTGTTTCCACCGCCAAACCTTTCAGGGGAGAATTTGCAACACTTTGGCACCATTTTTGAGAGAATTGGAGAATTTCAGATTTTTGCTGAAATTGTGACCCCGGGGCTTAGAAAAAAATTTTACACAGCTTTTGTCTTCGAAGGCTGATTACAATTCCCATGATAAAAAGCCTTCTGTTTCCACCGCCAAACCTTTCAGGGGAGGATTTGCAACAGTTTGGCACCATTTTTGAGTGAACTGGAGAATTTCATATTTTTGCTGAAATTGTGACCCCGGGGCTTAGAAAATTTTTTTTTCACAGGTTTTGTCTTCGAGGGCTGATTTTATTTCCTATGACAAAAAGCCTTCTGTTTCCAACGCCAAACCTTTCAGAGGATAATTTGCCAGAGTTTGGCACCATTTTTGAGAGAATGGGAGAATTTCGGATTTTTGCTGAAATTGTGACCCCGGGGCTTAGAAAATTTTTTTTACACAGGTTTTGTCTTTGAGGGCTGATTTCAATTCCCATGATAAAAAGCCTTCTGTTTCCACCGCCAAACCTTTCAGGGGAGAATTTGCAACACTTTGGCACCATTTTTGAGTGAACTGGAGAATTTCAGATTTTTGCTGAAATTGTGACCCCGGGGCTTAGAAAATTTTTTTTTCACAAGTAAAGTTCTCGAGGGCTGATTTCATTTCCTATGACAAAAAGTCTTCTGTTTCCACCACCAAACCTTTCAGGGAATAATTTGCAACAGTTTGGCACCATATTTGAGAGAATTGGAGAATTTCAGATTTTTGCTGAAATTGTGACCCCGGGGCTTAGAAAAAATTTTTTTCACAGGTTTTGTCTTCGAGGGCTGATTTCATTTCCTATGACAAAAAGCCTTCTGTTTCCACCGCCAAACCTTTCAGGGGATAATTTGCAAGAGTTTGGCACCATTTTTGAGTGAATGGGAGAATTTCAGATTTTTGCTGAAATTGTGACCCCGGGGCTTAGAATTTTTTTTTTCACAGGTTATGTTGTTGAGGGCTGTTTTCATTTCCTATGATAAAAAGCCTTCTGTTTCCACCGCCAAACCTTTCAGGGGAGAATTTGCAACAGTTTGGCACCATTTTTGAGAGAATGGGAGAATTTCGGATTTTTGCTGAAATTGTGACCCCGGGGCTTAGAAAATTTTTTTTACACAGGTTTTGTCTTCGAGGGCTGATTTCAATTCCCATGATAAAAAGCCTTCTGTTTCCACCGCCAAACCTTTCAGGGGAGAATTTGCAACAGTTTGGCACCATTTTTGAGTGAACTGGAGAATTTCAGATTTTTGCTGAAATTGTGACCCCGGGGCTTAGAAAAATTTTTTTTCACAGGTTATGTTGTTGAGGGCTGATTTCATTTCCTATGGTAAAAATTTTTTTACACAGGTTTTGTCTTCGAGGGCTGATTTCAATTCCCATGATAAAAAGCCTTCTGTTTCCACCGCCAAACCATTCAGGGGAGAATTTGCAACAGTTTGGCACCATTTTTGAGTGAACTGGAGAATTTCAGATTTTTGCTGAAATTGTGACCCCGGGGCTTAGAAAAATTTTTTTTCACAGGTTATGTTTTTGAGGGCTGATTTCATTTCCTATGATAAAAAGCCTTCTTTTTCCACCGCCAAACCTTTCAGGGGAGAATTTGCAACAGTTTGGCACCATTTTTGAGAGAATTGGAGAATTTCAGATTTTTGCTGAAATTGTGACCCCGGGGCTTAGAATTTTTTTTTCCACAGGTTATGTTGTTGAGGGCTGATTTCATTTCCTATGATAAAAATCCTTCTGTTTCCACCGCCAAAGCTTTCACGTGAGAATTTGCAACAGTTTGGCACCATTTTTGAGAGAATTGGAGAATTTCGGATTTTTGCTGAAATTGTGACCCCGGGGCTTAGAAAATTTTTTTTACACAGGTTTTGTCTTCGAGGGCTGATTTCAATTCCCATGATAAAAAGCCTTCTGTTTCCAACGCCAAACCTTTCAGGGGATAATTTGCAAGAGTTTGGCACCATTTTTGAGAGAATGGGAGAATTTCGGATTTTTGCTGAAATTGTGACCCCGGGGCTTAGAAAAAAATTTTTACACAGGTTTTGTCTTCGAGGGCTGATTTCAATTCCCATGATAAAAAGCCTTCTGTTTCCACCGCCAAACCTTTCAGGGGAGAATTTGCAACGGTTTGCACCATTTTTGAGTGAACTGGAGAATTTCAGATTTTTGCTGAAATTGTGACCCCGGGGCTTAGAAATTTTTTTTTCACAGGTTATGTTGTTGAGGGCTGATTTCATTTCCTATGATAAAAAGCCTTCTGTTTCCACCGCCAAACCTTTCAGGGGAGAATTTGCAACACTTTGGCACCATTTTTGAGTGAACTGGAGAATTTCAGATTTTTGCTGAAATTGTGACCCCGGGGCTTAGAAAATTTTTTTTTCACAGGTTATGTTGTTGTGGGCTGATTTCATTTCCTATGATAAAAATCCTTCTGTTTCCACCGCCAAACCTTTCAGGGGAGAATTTGCAACACTTTGGCACCATTTTTGAGAGAATTGGAGAATTTCAGATTTTTGCTGAAATTGTGACCCCGGGGCTTAGAAAAAAATTTTACACAGCTTTTGTCTTCGAGGGCTGATTACAATTCCCATGATAAAAAGCCTTCTGTTTCCACCGCCAAACCTTTCAGGGGAGGATTTGCAACAGTTTGGCACCATTTTTGAGTGAACTGGAGAATTTCATATTTTTGCTGAAATTGTGACCCCGGGGCTTAGAAAATTTTTTTTTCACAGGTTTTGTCTTCGAGGGCTGATTTTATTTCCTATGACAAAAAGCCTTCTGTTTCCAACGCCAAACATTTCAGAGGATAATTTGCCAGAGTTTGGCACCATTTTTGAGAGAATGGGAGAATTTCGGATTTTTGCTGAAATTGTGACCCCGGGGCTTAGAAAATTTTTTTTACACAGGTTTTGTCTTTGAGGGCTGATTTCAATTCCCATGATAAAAAGCCTTCTGTTTCCACCGCCAAACCTTTCAGGGGAGAATTTGCAACACTTTGGCACCATTTTTGAGTGAACTGGAGAATTTCAGATTTTTGCTGAAATTGTGACCCCGGGGCTTAGAAATTTTTTTTTTCACAAGTAAAGTTCTCGAGGGCTGATTTCATTTCCTATGACAAAAAGTCTTCTGTTTCCACCACCAAACCTTTCAGGGAATAATTTGCAACAGTTTGGCACCATATTTGAGAGAATTGGAGAATTTCAGATTTTTGCTGAAATTGTGACCCCGGGGCTTAGAAAAAAATTTTTTCACAGGTTTTGTCTTCGAGGGCTGATTTCATTTCCTATGACAAAAAGCCTTCTGTTTCCACCGCCAAACCTTTCAGGGGATAATTTGCAAGAGTTTGGCACCATTTTTGAGTGAATGGGAGAATTTCAGATTTTTGCTGAAATTGTGACCCCGGGGCTTAGAATTTTTTTTTTCACAGGTTATGTTGTTGAGGGCTGTTTTCATTTCCTATGATAAAAAGCCTTCTGTTTCCACCGCCAAACCTTTCAGGGGAGAATTTGCAACAGTTTGGCACCATTTTTGAGAGAATGGGAGAATTTCGGATTTTTGCTGAAATTGTGACCCCGGGGCTTAGAAAATTTTTTTTACACAGGTTTTGTCTTCGAGGGCTGATTTCAATTCCCATGATAAAAAGCCTTCTGTTTCCACCGCCAAACCTTTCAGGGGAGAATTTGCAACAGTTTGGCACCATTTTTGAGTGAACTGGAGAATTTCAGATTTTTGCTGAAATTGTGACCCCGGGGCTTAGAAAAATTTTTTTTCACAGGTTATGTTGTTGAGGGCTGATTTCATTTCCTATGGTAAAAATTTTTTTACACAGGTTTTGTCTTCGAGGGCTGATTTCAATTCCCATGATAAAAAGCCTTCTGTTTCCACCGCCAAACCATTCAGGGGAGAATTTGCAACAGTTTGGCACCATTTTTGAGTGAACTGGAGAATTTCAGATTTTTGCTGAAATTGTGACCCCGGGGCTTAGAAAAAATTTTTTTCACAGGTTATGTTTTTGAGGGCTGATTTCATTTCCTATGATAAAAAGCCTTCTTTTTCCACCGCCAAACCTTTCAGGGGAGAATTTGCAACAGTTTGGCACCATTTTTGAGAGAATTGGAGAATTTCAGATTTTTGCTGAAATTGTGACCCCGGGGCTTAGAATTTTTTTTTCCACAGGTTATGTTGTTGAGGGCTGATTTCATTTCCTATGATAAAAATCCTTCTGTTTCCACCGCCAAAGCTTTCACGTGAGAATTTGCAACAGTTTGGCACCATTTTTGAGAGAATTGGAGAATTTCGGATTTTTGCTGAAATTGTGACCCCGGGGCTTAGAAATTTTTTTTTACACAGGTTTTGTCTTCGAGGGCTGATTTCAATTCCCATGATAAAAAGCCTTCTGTTTCCAACGCCAAACCTTTCAGGGGATAATTTGCAAGAGTTTGGCACCATTTTTGAGAGAATGGGAGAATTTCGGATTTTTGCTGAAATTGTGACCCCGGGGCTTAGAAAAAAATTTTTACACAGGTTTTGTCTTCGAGGGCTGATTACAATTCCCATGATAAAAAGCCTTCTGTTTCCACCGCCAAACCTTTCAGGGGAGAATTTGCAACACTTTGGCACCATTTTTGAGTGAACTGGAGAATTTCAGATTTTTGCTGAAATTGTGACCCCAGGGCTTAGAAAATTTTTTTTTCACAGGTTATGTTGTTGTGGGCTGATTTCATTTCCTATGATAAAAATCCTTCTGTTTCCACCGCCAAACCTTTCAGGGGAGAATTTGCAACACTTTGGCACCATTTTTGAGAGAATTGGAGAATTTCAGATTTTTGCTGAAATTGTGACCCCGGGGCTTAGAAAAAAATTTTACACAGCTTTTGTCTTCGAAGGCTGATTACAATTCCCATGATAAAAAGCCTTCTGTTTCCACCGCCAAACCTTTCAGGGGAGGATTTGCAACAGTTTGGCACCATTTTTGAGTGAACTGGAGAATTTCATATTTTTGCTGAAATTGTGACCCCGGGGCTTAGAAAATTTTTTTTTCACAGGTTTTGTCTTCGAGGGCTGATTTTATTTCCTATGACAAAAAGCCTTCCGTTTCCAACGCCAAACCTTTCAGAGGATAATTTGCCAGAGTTTGGCACCATTTTTGAGAGAATGGGAGAATTTCGGATTTTTGCTGAAATTGTGACCCCGGGGCTTAGAAAATTTTTTTTACACAGGTTTTGTCTTTGAGGGCTGATTTCAATTCCCATGATAAAAAGCCTTCTGTTTCCACCGCCAAACCTTTCAGGGGAGAATTTGCAACACTTTGGCACCATTTTTGAGTGAACTGGAGAATTTCAGATTTTTGCTGAAATTGTGACCCCGGGGCTTAGAAAATTTTTTTTTCACAAGTAAAGTTCTCGAAGGCTGATTTCATTTCCTATGACAAAAAGTCTTCTGTTTCCACCACCAAACCTTTCAGGGAATAATTTGCAACAGTTTGGCACCATATTTGAGAGAATTGGAGAATTTCAGATTTTTGCTGAAATTGTGACCCCGGGGCTTAGAAAAAATTTTTTTCACAGGTTTTGTCTTCGAGGGCTGATTTCATTTCCTATGACAAAAAGCCTTCTGTTTCCACCGCCAAACCTTTCAGGGGATAATTTGCAAGAGTTTGGCACCATTTTTGAGTGAATGGGAGAATTTCAGATTTTTGCTGAAATTGTGACCCCGGGGCTTAGAATTTTTTTTTTCACAGGTTATGTTGTTGAGGGCTGTTTTCATTTCCTATGATAAAAAGCCTTCTGTTTCCACCGCCAAACCTTTCAGGGGAGAATTTGCAACAGTTTGGCACCATTTTTGAGTGAACTGGAGAATTTCAGATTTTTGCTGAAATTGTGACCCCGGGGCTTAGAAAAATTTTTTTTCACAGGTTATGTTGTTGAGGGCTGATTTCGTTTCCTATGGTAAAAATTTTTTTACACAGGTTTTGTCTTCGAGGGCTGATTTCAATTCCCATGATAAAAAGCCTTCTGTTTCCACCGCCAAACCATTCAGGGGAGAATTTGCAACAGTTTGGCACCATTTTTGAGTGAACTGGAGAATTTCAGATTTTTGCTGAAATTGTGACCCCGGGGCTTAGAAAATTTTTTTTTCACAGGTTATGTTTTTGAGGGCTGATTTCATTTCCTATGATAAAAAGCCTTCTTTTTCCACCGCCAAACCTTTCAGGGGAGAATTTGCAACAGTTTGGCACCATTTTTGAGAGAATTGGAGAATTTCAGATTTTTGCTGAAATTGTGACCCCGGGGCTTAGAATTTTTTTTTCCACAGGTTATGTTGTTGAGGGCTGATTTCATTTCTTATGATAAAAATCCTTCTGTTTCCACCGCCAAAGCTTTCACGTGAGAATTTGCAACAGTTTGGCACCATTTTTGAGAGAATTGGAGAATTTCGGATTTTTGCTGAAATTGTGACCCCGGGGCTTAGAAAATTTTTTTTACACAGGTTTTGTCTTCGAGGGCTGATTTCAATTCCCATGATAAAAAGCCTTCTGTTTCCAACGCCAAACCTTTCAGGGGATAATTTGCAAGAGTTTGGCACCATTTTTGAGAGAATGGGAGAATTTCGGATTTTTGCTGAAATTGTGACCCCGGGGCTTAGAAATTTTTTTTTCACAGGTTATGTTGTTGAGGGCTGATTTCATTTCCTATGATAAAAAGCCTTCTTTTTCCACCGCCAAAACTTTCAGGGGAGAATTTGCAACAGTTTGGCACCATTTTTGAGAGAATTGGAGAATTTCAGATTTTTGCTGAAATTGTGACCCCGGGGCTTAGAAAATTTTTTTTACACAGGTTTTGTCTTCGAGGGCTGATTACAATTCCCATGATAAAAAGCCTTCTGTTTCCACCGCCAAACCTTTCAGGGGAGAATTTGCAACACTTTGGCACCATTTTTGAGTGAACTGGAGAATTTCAGATTTTTGCTGAAATTGTGACCCCGGGGCTTAGAAATTTTTTTTTTCACAGGTTATGTTGTTGTGGGCTGATTTCATTTCCTATGATAAAAATCCTTCTGTTTCCACCGCCAAACCTTTCAGGGGAGAATTTGCAACACTTTGGCACCATTTTTGAGAGAATTGGAGAATTTCAGATTTTTGCTGAAATTGTGACCCCGGGGCTTAGAAAAAAATTTTACACAGCTTTTGTCTTCGAGGGCTGATTACAATTCCCATGATAAAAAGCCTTCTGTTTCCACCGCCAAACCTTTCAGGGGAGGATTTGCAACAGTTTGGCACCATTTTTGAGTGAACTGGAGAATTTCATATTTTTGCTGAAATTGTGACCCCGGGGCTTAGAAAATTTTTTTTTCACAGGTTTTGTCTTCGAGGGCTGATTTTATTTCCTATGACAAAAAGCCTTCTGTTTCCAACGCCAAACCTTTCAGGGGATAATTTGCCAAGTGTTTGGCACCATTTTTGAGAGAATGGGAGAATTTCGGATTTTTGCTGAAATTGTGACCCCGGGTCTTAGAAATTTTTTTTTACACAGGTTTTGTCTTCGAGGGCTGATTTCAATTCCCATGATAAAAACCCTTCTGTTTCCACCGCCAAACCTTTCAGGGGAGAATTTGCAACAGTTTGGCACCATTTTTGAGTGAACTGGAGAATTTCAGATTTTTGCTGAAATTGTGACCCCGGGGCTTAGAAATTTTTTTTTTCACAGGTTATGTTGTTGACGGCTGATTTCATTTCCTATGATAAAAATCCTTCTGTTTCCACCGCCAAACCTTTCAGGGGAGAATTTGCAACACTTTGGCACCATTTTTGAGAGAATTGGAGAATTTCAGATTTTTGCTGAAATTGTGACCCCGGGGCTTAGAATTTTTTTTTTCACAGGTAAAGTTCTCGAGGGCTGATTTCATTTCCTATGATAAAAAGCCTTCTTTTTCCACCGCCAAACCTTTCAGGGGAGAATTTGCAATAGTTTGGCACCATTTTTGAGTGAACTGGAGAATTTCAGATTTTTGCTGAAATTGTGACCCCGGGGCTTAGAAAAAATTTTTTTCACAGGTTATGTTGTTGAGGGCTGATTTCATTTCCTATGGTAAAAATTTTTTTACACAGGTTTTGTCTTCGAGGGCTGATTTCAATTCCCATGATAAAAAGCCTTCTGTTTCCACCGCCAAACCATTCAGGGGAGAATTTGCAACAGTTTGGCACCATTTTTGAGTGAACTGGAGAATTTCAGATTTTTGCTGAAATTGTGACCCCGGGGCTTAGAAAAAATTTTTTTCACAGGTTATGTTTTTGAGGGCTGATTTCATTTCCTATGATAAAAAGCCTTCTTTTTCCACCGCCAAACCTTTCAGGGGAGAATTTGCAACAGTTTGGCACCATTTTTGAGAGAATTGGAGACTTTCAGATTTTTGCTGAAATTGTGACCCCGGGGCTTAGAATTTTTTTTTCCACAGGTTATGTTGTTGAGGGCTGATTTCATTTCCTATGATAAAAATCCTTCTGTTTCCACCGCCAAAGCTTTCACGTGAGAATTTGCAACAGTTTGGCACCATTTTTGAGAGAATTGGAGAATTTCGGATTTTTGCTGAAATTGTGACCCCAGGGCTTAGAAAATTTTTTTTACACAGGTTTTGTCTTCGAGGGCTGATTTCAATTCCCATGATAAAAAGCCTTCTGTTTCCAACGCCAAACCTTTCAGGGGATAATTTGCAAGAGTTTGGCACCATTTTTGAGAGAATGGGAGAATTTCGGATTTTTGCTGAAATTGTGACCCCGGGGCTTAGAAAAAATTTTTTACACAGGTTTTGTCTTCGAGGGCTGATTTCAATTCCCATGATAAAAAGCCTTCTGTTTCCACCGCCAAACCTTTCAGGGGAGAATTTGCAACGGTTTGCACCATTTTTGAGTGAACTGGAGAATTTCAGATTTTTGCTGAAATTGTGACCCCGGGGCTTAGAAATTTTTTTTTCACAGGTTATGTTGTTGAGGGCTGATTTCATTTCCTATGATAAAAAGCCTTCTTTTTCCACCGCCAAACCTTTCAGGGGAGAATTTGCAACAGTTTGGCACCATTTTTGAGAGAATTGGAGAATTTCAGATTTTTGCTGAAATTGTGACCCCGGGGCTTAGAAAATTTTTTTTACACAGGTTTTGTCTTCGAGGGCTGATTACAATTCCCATGATAAAAAGCCTTCTGTTTCCACCGCCAAACCTTTCAGGGGAGAATTTGCAACACTTTGGCACCATTTTTGAGTGAACTGGAGAATTTCAGATTTTTGCTGAAATTGTGACCCCGGGGCTTAGAAATTTTTTTTTTCACAGGTTATGTTGTTGTGGGCTGATTTCATTTCCTATGATAAAAATCCTTCTGTTTCCACCGCCAAACCTTTCAGGGGAGAATTTGCAACACTTTGGCACCATTTTTGAGAGAATTGGAGAATTTCAGATTTTTGCTGAAATTGTGACCCCGGGGCTTAGAAAAAAATTTTACACAGCTTTTGTCTTCGACGGCTGATTACAATTCCCATGATAAAAAGCCTTCTGTTTCCACCGCCAAACCTTTCAGGGGAGGATTTGCAACAGTTTGGCACCATTTTTGAGTGAACTGGAGAATTTCATATTTTTGCTGAAATTGTGACCGCGGGGCTTAGAAAATTTTTTTTTCACAGGTTTTGTCTTCGAGGGCTGATTTTATTTCCTATGACAAAAAGCCTTCTGTTTCCAACGCCAAACCTTTCAGGGGATAATTTGCCAAGTGTTTGGCACCATTTTTGAGAGAATGGGAGAATTTCGGATTTTTGCTGAAATTGTGACCCCGGGTCTTAGAAATTTTTTTTTACACAGGTTTTGTCTTCGAGGGCTGATTTCAATTCCCATGATAAAAACCCTTCTGTTTCCACCGCCAAACCTTTCAGGGGAGAATTTGCAACAGTTTGGCACCATTTTTGAGTGAACTGGAGAATTTCAGATTTTTGCTGAAATTGTGACCCCGGGGCTTAGAAAAATTTTTTTTCACAGCTTATGTTGTTGAGGGCTGATTTCAATTCGCATGATAAAAAGCCTTCTGTTTCCACCGCCAAACCTTTCAGGGGATAGTTTGCAAGAGTTTGGCACCATTTTTGAGTGAACTGGAGAATTTCAGATTTTTGCTGAAATTGTGACCCCGGGACTTAGAATTTTTTTTTCACAGGTTTTGTCTTCGAGTGCTGATTACAATTCCCATGATAAAAAGCCTTCTTTTTCCACCGCCAAACCTTTCAGGGGAGAATTTGCAAGAGTTT
Source organism: Podarcis vaucheri (assembly GCF_965113315.1). NCBI lineage: Eukaryota > Metazoa > Chordata > Lepidosauria > Squamata > Lacertidae > Podarcis > Podarcis vaucheri. The sequence goes on along the minus strand of NW_028118693.1, from coordinate 16,906 downwards.
GGCACCATTTTTGAGTGAACGGGAGAATTTCAGATTTTTGCTGAAATTGTGACCCCGGGGCTTAGAAATTTTTTTTTTCACAGGTTATGTTGTTGACGGCTGATTTCATTTCCTATGATAAAAATCCTTCTGTTTCCACCGCCAAACCTTTCAGGGGAGAATTTGCAACACTTTGGCACCATTTTTGAGAGAATTGGAGAATTTCAGATTTTTGCTGAAATTGTGACCCCGGGGCTTAGAATTTTTTTTTTCACAGGTAAAGTTCTCGAGGGCTGATTTCATTTCCTATGATAAAAAGCCTTCTTTTTCCACCGCCAAACCTTTCAGGGGAGAATTTGCAATAGTTTGGCACCATTTTTGAGTGAACTGGAGAATTTCAGATTTTTGCTGAAATTGTGACCCCGGGGCTTAGAAATTTTTTTTTTCACAGGTAAAGTTCTCGAGGGCTAATTTCATTTCCTATGACAAAAAGCCTTCTGTTTCCAACGCCAAACCTTTCAGGGGATAATTTGCAAGAGTTTGGCACCATTTTTGAGAGAATTGGAGAATTTCGGATTTTTGCTGAAATTGTGACCCCGGGGCTTAGAAAAATTTTTTTACACAGGTTTTCTCTTTGAGGGCTGATTTCAATTCCCATGATAAAAAGCCTTCTGTTTCCACCGCCAAACCTTTCAGGGGATAATTTGCAAGAGTTTGGCACCATTTTTGAGTTAACTGGAGAATTTCAGATTTTTGCTGAAATTGTGACCCCGGGACTTAGAATTTTTTTTTTCACAGGTTTTGTCTTCGAGTGCTGATTACAATTCCCATGATAAAAAGCCTTCTTTTTCCACCGCCAAACCTTTCAGGGGAGAATTTGCAAGAGTTTGGCACCATTTTTGAGTGAACGGGAGAATTTCAGATTTTTGCTGAAATTGTGACCCCGGGGCTTAGAATTTTTTTTTTCACAGGTTATGTTGTTGAGGGCTGATTTCATTTCCTATGATAAAAATCCTTCTGTTTCCACCGCCAAACCTTTCAGGGGAGAATTTGCAACACTTTGGCACCATTTTTGAGAGAATTGGAGAATTTCAGATTTTTGCTGAAATTGTGACCCCGGGGCTTAGAATTTTTTTTTTCACAGGTAAAGTTCTCGAGGGCTGATTTCATTTCCTATGACAAAAAGCCTTCTGTTTCCACCACCAAACCTTTCAGCGGATAATTTGCAACAGTTTGGCACCATTTTTGAGAGAATTGGAGAATTTCAGATTTTTGCTGAAATTGTGACCCCGGGGCTTAGAAAAAATTTTTTTCACAGGTTTTGTCTTCGAGGGCTGATTTCATTTCCTATGACAAAAAGCCTTCTGTTTCCACTGCCAAACCTTTCAGGGGATAATTTGCAAGAGTTTGGCACCATTTTTGAGTGAACGGGAGAATTTCAGATTTTTGCTGAAATTGTGACCCCGGGGCTTAGAATTTTTTTTTTCACAGGTTATGTTGTTGAGGGCTGATTTCATTTCCTATGATAAAAATCCTTCTGTTTCCACCGCCAAAGCTTTCAGGTGAGAATTTGCAACAGTTTGGCACCATTTTTGAGAGAATTGGAGAATTTCGGATTTTTGCTGAAATTGTGACCCCGGGGCTTAGAAAATATTTTTTACACAGCTTTTGTCTTCGAGGGCTGATTGCAATTCCCATGATAAAAAGCCTTCTGTTTCCACCGCCAAACCTTTCAGGGGAGAATTTGCAACAGTTTGGCACCATTTTTGAGTGAACGGGAGAATTTCAGATTTTTGCTGAAATTGTGACCCCGGGGCTTAGAAAATTTTTTTTTCACAGGTTTTGTCTTCGAGGGCTGATTTTATTTCCTATGACAAAAAGCCTTCTGTTTCCAACACCAAACCTTTCAGGGGATAATTTGCCAGAGTTTGGCACCATTTTTGAGAGAATGGGAGAATTTCGGATTTTTGCTGAAATTGTGACCCCGGGGCTTAGAAAATTTTTTTTACACAGGTTTTGTCTTCGAGGGCTGATTTCAATTCCCATGATAAAAAGCCTTCTGTTTCCACCGCCAAACCTTTCAGGGGAGAATTTGCAACAGTTTGGCACCATTTTTGAGTGAACTGGAGAATTTCAGATTTTTGCTGAAATTGTGACCCCGGGGCTTAGAAAATTTTTTTTTCACAGGTTATGTTGTTGAGGGCTGATTTCATTTCCTATGATAAAAAGCCTGCTCTTTCCACCGCCAAACCTTTCAGGGGAGAATTTGCAACAGTTTGGCACCATTTTTGAGAGAATTGGAGAATTTCAGATTTTTGCTGAAATTGTGACCCCGGGGCTTAGAATTTTTTTTTTTCACAGGTTATTTTGTTGAGGGCTGATTTCATTTCCTATGATAAAAATCCTTCTGTTTCCACCGCCAAACCTTTCAGGGGAGAATTTGCAACACTTTGGCACCATTTTTGAGAGAATTGGAGAATTTCAGATTTTTGCTGAAATTGTGACCCCGGGGCTTAGAATTTTTTTTTTCACAGGTAAAGTTCTCGAGGGCTGATTTCATTTCCTATGACAAAAAGCCTTCTGTTTCCACCACCAAACCTTTCAGGGGATAATTTGCAACAGTTTGGCACCATTTTTGAGAGAATTGGAGAATTTCAGATTTTTCCTGAAATTGTGACCCCGGGGCTTAGAAAATTTTTTTTCCACAGGTTTTGTCTTCGAGGGCTGATTTCATTTCCTATGACAAAAAGCCTTCTGTTTCCACCGCCAAACCTTTCAGGGGATAATTTGCAAGAGTTTGGCACCATTTTTGAGAGAATTGGAGAATTTCAGATTTTTGCTGAAATTGTGACCCCGGGGCTTAGAATTTTTTTTTTCACAGGTTATGTTGTTGAGGGCTGATTTCATTTCCTATGATAAAAATCCTTCTGTTTCCACCGCCAAACCTTTCAGGGGAGAATTTGCAACACTTTGGCACCATTTTTGAGAGAATTGGAGAATTTCAGATTTTTGCTGAAATTGTGACCCCGGGGCTTAGAATTTTTTTTTTTCACAGGTAAAGTTCTCGAGGGCTGATTTCATTTCCTATGACAAAAAGCCTTCTGTTTCCACCACCAAACCTTTCAGGGGATAATTTGCAACAGTTTGGCACCATTTTTGAGAGAATTGGAGAATTTCAGATTTTTCCTGAAATTGTGACCCCGGGGCTTAGAAATTTTTTTTCACAGGTTTTGTCTTCGAGGGCTGACTTCATTTCCTATGACAAAAAGCCTTCTGTTTCTACCGCCAAACCTTTCAGGGGATAATTTGCAAGAGTTTGGCACCATTTTTGAGTGAACGGGAGAATTTCAGATTTTTGCTGAAATTGTAACCCCGGGGCTTAGAATTTTTTTTTTCGTAAGTAAAGTTCTCGAGGGCTGATTTCATTTCCTATGACAAAAAGCCTTCTGTTTCCACCGCCAAACCTTTCAGGGGATAATTTGCAAGAGTTTGGCACCATTTTTGAGAGAATTGGAGAATTTCAGATTTTTGCTGAAATTGTGACCCCGGGGCTTAGAATTTTTTTTTTCACAGGTTATGTTGTTGAGGGCTGATTTCATTTCCTATGATAAAAATCCTTCTGTTTCCACCGCCAAACCTTTCAGGGGAGAATTTGCAACACTTTGGCACCATTTTTGAGAGAATTGGAGAATTTCAGATTTTTGCTGAAATTGTGACCCCGGGGCTTAGAATTTTTTTTTTTCACAGGTAAAGTTCTCGAGGGCTGATTTCATTTCCTATGACAAAAAGCCTTCTGTTTCCACCACCAAACCTTTCAGGGGATAATTTGCAACAGTTTGGCACCATTTTTGAGAGAATTGGAGAATTTCAGATTTTTCCTGAAATTGTGACCCCGGGGCTTAGAAAATTTTTTTTCCACAGGTTTTGTCTTCGAGGGCTGATTTCATTTCCTATGACAAAAAGCCTTCTGTTTCCACCACCAAACCTTTCAGGGGATAATTTGCAAGAGTTTGGCACCATTTTTGAGAGAATTGGAGAATTTCAGATTTTTGCTGAAATTGTGACCCCGGGGCTTAGAATTTTTTTTTTTCACAGGTTATGTTGTTGAGGGCTGATTTCATTTCCTATGATAAAAATCCTTCTGTTTCCACCGCCAAACCTTTCAGGGGAGAATTTGCAACACTTTGGCACCATTTTTGAGAGAATTGGAGAATTTCAGATTTTTGCTGAAATTGTGACCCCGGGGCTTAGAATTTTTTTTTTTCACAGGTAAAGTTCTCGAGGGCTGATTTCATTTCCTATGACAAAAAGCCTTCTGTTTCCACCACCAAACCTTTCAGGGGATAATTTGCAACAGTTTGGCACCATTTTTGAGAGAATTGGAGAATTTCAGATTTTTCCTGAAATTGTGACCCCGGGGCTTAGAAATTTTTTTTCACAGGTTTTGTCTTCGAGGGCTGACTTCATTTCCTATGACAAAAAGCCTTCTGTTTCTACCGCCAAACCTTTCAGGGGATAATTTGCAAGAGTTTGGCACCATTTTTGAGTGAACGGGAGAATTTCAGATTTTTGCTGAAATTGTGACCCCGGGGCTTAGAATTTTTTTTTTTTCGTAAGTAAAGTTCTCGAGGGCTGATTTCATTTCCTATGACAAAAAGCCTTCTGTTTCCACCGCCAAACCTTTCAGGGGATAATTTGCAAGAGTTTGGCACCATTTTTGAGAGAATTGGAGAATTTCAGATTTTTGCTGAAATTGTGACCCCGGGGCTTAGAATTTTTTTTTTTCACAGGTTATGTTGTTGAGGGCTGATTTCATTTCCTATGATAAAAATCCTTCTGTTTCCACCGCCAAACCTTTCAGGGGAGAATTTGCAACACTTTGGCACCATTTTTGAGAGAATTGGAGAATTTCAGATTTTTGCTGAAATTGTGACCCCGGGGCTTAGAATTTTTTTTTTCACTGGTAAAGTTCTCGAGGGCTGATTTCATTTCCTATGACAAAAAGCCTTCTGTTTCCACCACCAAACCTTTCAGGGGATAATTTGCAAAAGTTTGGCACCATTTTTGAGAGAATTGGAGAATTTCAGATTTTTCCTGAAATTGTGACCCCGGGGCTTAGAAAATTTTTTTTCCACAGGTTTTGTCTTCGAGGGCTGATTTCATTTGCTATGACAAAAAGCCTTCTGTTTCCACCGCCAAACCTTTCAGGGGATAATTTGCAAGAGTTTGGCACCATTTTTGAGAGAATTGGAGAATTTCAGATTTTTGCTGAAATTGTGACCCCGGGGCTTAGAATTTTTTTTTTTCACATGTTATGTTGTTGAGGGCTGATTTCATTTCCTATGATAAAAATCCTTCTGTTTCCACCGCCAAACCTTTCAGGGGAGAATTTGCAACACTTTGGCACCATTTTTGAGAGAATTGGAGAATTTCAGATTTTTGCTGAAATTGTGACCCCGGAGCTTAGAATTTTTTTTTTCACAGGTAAAGTTCTCGAGGGCTGATTTTATTTCCTATGACAAAAAGTCTTCTGTTTCCAACGCCAAACCTTTCAGGGGATAATTTGCCAAGTGTTTGGCACCATTTTTGAGAGAATGGGAGAATTTCGGATTTTTGCTGAAATTGTGACCCCGGGGCTTAGAAAATTTTTTTTACACAGGTTTTGTCTTCGAGGGCTGATTTCAATTCACATGATAAAAACCCTTCTGTTTCCACCGCCAAACCTTTCAGGGGAGAATTTGCAACAGTTTGGCACCATTTTTGAGTGAACTGGAGAATTTCAGATTTTTGCTGAAATTGTGACCCCGGGGCTTAGAAAATTTTTTTTTCACAGCTTATATTGTTGAGGGCTGATTTCATTTCCTATGATAAAAAGCCTTCTTTTTCCACCGCCAAACCTTTCAGGGGAGAATTTGCAACAGTTTGGCACCATTTTTGAGTGAACTGGAGAATTTCAGATTTTTGCTGAAATTGTGACCCCGGGGCTTAGAAATTTTTTTTTTCACAGGTAAAGTTCTTGAGGGCTAATTTCATTTCCATGATAAAAAGCCTTCTGTTTCCACCGCCAAACCTTTCAGGGGAATATTTGCAACAGTTTGGCACCATTTTTGAGTGAACTGGAGAATTTCAGATTTTTGCTGAAATTGTGACCCCGGGGCTTAGAAAATTTTTTTTTCACAGCTTATATTGTTGAGGGCTGATTTCATTTCCTATGATAAAAAGCCTTCTTTTTCCACCGCCAAACCTTTCAGGGGAGAATTTGCAACAGTTTGGCACCATTTTTGAGTGAACTGGAGAATTTCAGATTTTTGCTGAAATTGTGACCCCGGGGCTTAGAAATTTTTTTTTTCACAGGTAAAGTTCTTGAGGGCTAATTTCATTTCCTATGACAAAAAGCCTTCTGTTTCCAACGCCAAACCTTTCAGGGGATAATTTGCAAGAGTTTGGCACCATTTTTGAGAGAATTGGAGAATTTCGGATTTTTGCTGAAATTGTGACCCCGGGGCTTAGAAAAATTTTTTTACACAGGTTTTGTCTTTGAGGGCTGATTACAATTCCGATGATAAAAAGCATTCTTTTTCCACCGCCAAACATTTCAGGGGAGAATTTGCAACAGTTTGGCACCATTTTTGAGTGAACGGGAGAATTTCAGATTTTTGCTGAAATTGTGACCCCGGGGCTTAGAATTTTTTTTTTCACAGGTTATGTTGTTGAGGGCTGATTTCATTTCCTATGATAAAAATCCTTCTGTTTCCACCGCCAAACCTTTCAGGGGAGAATTTGCAACACTTTGGCACCATTTTTGAGAGAATTGGAGAATTTCAGATTTTTGCTTAAATTGTGACCCCGGGGCTTAGAATTTTTTTTTTCACAGGTAAAGTTCTCGAGGGCTGATTTCATTTCCTATGACAAAAAGCCTTCTGTTTCCACCACCAAACCTTTCAGCGGATAATTTGCAACAGTTTGGCACCATTTTTGAGAGAATTGGAGAATTTCAGATTTTTGCTGAAATTGTGACCCCGGGTCTTAGAAAAAAATTTTTTCACAGGTTTTGTCTTCGAGGGCTGATTTCATTTCCTATGACAAAAAGCCTTCTGTTTCCACCGCCAAACCTTTCAGGGGATAATTTGCAAGAGTTTGGCACCATTTTTGAGTGAACGGGAGAATTTCAGATTTTTGCTGAAATTGTGACCCCGGGGCTTAGAATTTTTTTTTTCACAAGTTATGTTGTTGAGGGCTGATTTCATTTCCTATGATAAAAATCCTTCTGTTTCCACCGCCAAAGCTTTCAGGTGAGAATTTGCAACAGTTTGGCACCATTTTTGAGAGAATTGGAGAATTTCGGATTTTTGCTGAAATTGTGACCCCGGGGCTTAGAAATTATTTTTTACACAGCTTTTGTCTTCGAGAGCTGATTACAATTCCCATGATAAAAAGCCTTCTGTTTCCACCGCCAAACCTTTCAGGGGAGGATTTGCAACAGTTTGGCACCATTTTTGAGTGAACTGGAGAATTTCAGATTTTTGCTGAAATTGTGACCCCGGGGCTTAGAAATTTTTTTTTTCACAGGTAAAGTTCTCGAGGGCTAATTTCATTTCCTATGACAAAAAGCCTTCTGTTTCCACCGCCAAAGCTTTCAGGAGATAATTTGCATCAGTTTGGCACCATTTTTGAGTGAACTGGAGAATTTCAGATTTTTGCTGAAATTGTGACCCCAGGGCTTAGAAAATTTTTTTACACAGGTTTTGTCTTCGAGGGCTGATTTCATTCCCTATGAGAAAAAGTATTCTGTTTCCACCACCAAACCTTTCAGGGGATAATTTGCAAGAGTTTGGAACCATTTTTGAGTGAACTGGAGAATTTCAGATTTTTGCTGAAATTGTGACCCCGGGGCTTAGAATTTTTTTTTCACAGGTTATGTTTTTCAGGGCTGATTTCATTTCCTATGACAAAAAGCCTTCTGTTTCCACCGCCAAACCTTTCAGGGGATATTTTGCAACAGTTTGGCACCATTTTTGAGAGAATTGGAGAATTTCGGATTTTTGCTGAAATTGTGACCCCGGGGCTTAGAAAAATTTTTTTACACACGTTTTGTCTTCGAGGGCTGATTTCAATTCCCATGATAAAAAGCCTTCTGTTTCCACCGCCAAACCTTTCAGGGGAATATTTGCAACAGTTTGGCACCATTTTTGAGTGAACTGGAGAATTTCAGATTTTTACTGAAATTGTGACCCCGGGGCTTAGAAATTTTTTTTTACACAGGTAAAGTTCTCGAGGGCTGATTTCATTTCCTATGACAAAAAGCCTTCTGTTTCCACCGCCAAACCTTTCCGGGGATAATTTGCAAGAGTTTGGCACCATTTTTGAGTGAACGGGAGAATTTCAGATTTTTGCTGAAATTGTGACCCCGGGGCTTAGAATTTTATTTTTCACAGGTTATGTTGTTGAGGGCTGATTTCATTTCCTATGATAAAAATCCTTCTGTTTCCACTGCCAAAGCTTTCAGGTGAGAATTTGCAACAGTTTGGCACCATTTTTGAGAGAATTGGAGAATTTCGGATTTTTGCTGAAATTGTGACCCCGGGGCTTAGAAAATATTTTTTACACAGCTTTTGTCTTCGAGGGCTGATTGCAATTCCCATGATAAAAAGCCTTCTGTTTCCACCGCCAAACCTTTCAGGGGAGAATTTGCAACAGTTTGGCACCATTTTTGAGTGAACGGGAGAATTTCAGATTTTTGCTGAAATTGTGACCTCGGGGCTTAGAAAAATTTTTTTACACAGCTTTTGTCTTCGAGGGCTGATTACAATTCCCATGATAAAAAGCCTTCTGTTTCCACCGCCAAACCTTTCAGGGGAGGATTTGCAACAGTTTGGCACCATTTTTGAGTGAACTGGAGAATTTCAGATTTTTGCTGAAATTGTGACCCCGGGGCTTAGAAATTTTTTTTTTCACAGGTAAAGTTCTCGAGGGCTAATTTCATTTCCTATGACAAAAAGCCTTCTGTTTCCACCACCAAACCTTTCAGGGGATAATTTGCAAGAGTTTGGCACCATTTTTGAGAGAATTGGAGAATTTCGGATTTTTGCTGAAATTGTGACCCCGGGGCTTAGAAAAATTGTTTTAAACAGGTTTTGTCTTCGAGGGCTGATTTCAATTCCCATGATAAAAAGGCTTCTGTTTCCACCGCCAAACCTTTCAGGGGAGAATTTGCATCAGTTTGGCACCATTTTTGAGTGAACTGGAGAATTTCAGATTTTTGCTGAAATTGTGACCCCAGGGCTTAGAAAATTTTTTTACACAGGTTTTGTCTTCGAGGGCTGATTTCATTCCCTATGAGAAAAAGTATTCTGTTTCCACCACCAAACCTTTCAGGGGATAATTTGCAAGAGTTTGGAACCATTTTTGAGTGAACTGGAGAATTTCAGATTTTTGCTGAAATTGTGACCCCGGGGCTTAGAAATTTTTTTCCCACAGGTTATGGTGTTGAGGGCTGATTTCATTTCCTATGATAAAAATCCTTCTGTTTCCACCGCCAAACCTTTCAGGGGAGAATTTGCAAGAGTTTGGCACCATTTTTGAGAGAATTGGAGAATTTCAGATTTTTGCTGAAATTGTGACCCCGGGGCTTAGAAATTTTTTTTTTCACAGGTAAAGTTCTCGAGGGCTAAGAATTTTTTTTTTCACAGGTTATGTTGTTGAGGGCTGATTTCATTTCCTATGACAAAAAGCCTTCTGTTTCCATCGCCAAACCTTTCAGGGGATAATTTGCAAGAGTTTGGCACCATTTTTGAGTGAACTGGAGAATTTCGGATTTTTGCTGAAATTGTGACCCAGGGACTTAGAAATTTTTTTTTCACAGGTTTTGTCTTCGAGTGCTGATTACAATTCCCATGATAAAAAGCCTTCTGTTTCCACCGCCAAACCTTTCAGGGGAGAATTTGCAACAGTTTGGCACCATTTTTCAGTGAACTGGAGAATTTCAGATTTTTGCTGAAATTGTGACCCCGGGGCTTAGAATTTTTTTTTCACAGGTTATGTTTTTCAGGGCTGATTTCATTTCCTATGACAAAAAGCCTTCTGTTTCCACCGCCAAACCTTTCAGGGGATATTTTGCAACAGTTTGGCACCATTTTTGAGAGAATTGGAGAATTTCGGATTTTTGCTGAAATTGTGACCCCGGGGCTTAGAAAAATTTTTTTACACACGTTTTGTCTTCGAGGGCTGATTTCAATTCCCATGATAAAAAGCCTTCTGTTTCCACCGCCAAACCTTTCAGGGGAATATTTGCAACAGTTTGGCACCATTTTTGAGTGAACTGGAGAATTTCAGATTTTTACTGAAATTGTGACCCCGGGGCTTAGAAATTTTTTTTTACACAGGTAAAGTTCCCGAGGGCTGATTTCATTTCCTATGACAAAAAGCCTTCTGTTTCCACCGCCAAACCTTTCCGGGGATAATTTGCAAGAGTTTGGCACCATTTTTGAGTGAACGGGAGAATTTCAGATTTTTGCTGAAATTGTGACCCCGGGGCTTAGAATTTTTTTTTTCACAGGTTATGTTGTTGAGGGCTGATTTCATTTCCTATGATAAAAATCCTTCTGTTTCCACCGCCAAAGCTTTCAGGTGAGAATTTGCAACAGTTTGGCACTATTTTTGAGAGAATTGGAGAATTTCGGATTTTTGCTGAAATTGTGACCCCGGGGCTTAGAAAATATTTTTTACACAGCTTTTGTCTTCGAGGGCTGATTGCAATTCCCATGATAAAAAGCCTTCTGTTTCCACCGCCAAACCTTTCAGGGGAGAATTTGCAACAGTTTGGCACCATTTTTGAGTGAACGGGAGAATTTCAGATTTTTGCTGAAATTGTGACCCCGGGGCTTAGAAAAAATTTTTTACACAGCTTTTGTCTTCGAGGGCTGATTACAATTCCCATGATAAAAAGCCTTCTGTTTCCACCGCCAAACCTTTCAGGGGAGGATTTGCAACATTTTGGCACCATTTTTGAGTGAACTGGAGAATTTCAGATTTTTGCTGAAATTGTGACCCCGGGGCTTAAAAAATTTTTTTTCACAGGTAAAGTTCTCGAGGGCTAATTTCATTTCCTATGACAAAAAGCCTTCTGTTTCCACCGCCAAAGCTTTCAGGAGATAATTTGCATCAGTTTGGCACCATTTTTGAGAGAATTGGAGAATTTCGGATTTTTGCTGAAATTGTGACCCCGGGGCTTAGAAATTTTTTTTTACACAGGTAAAGTTCTCGAGGGCTGATTTCATTTCCTATGACAAAAAGCCTTCTGTTTCCACCGCCAAACCTTTCCGGGGATAATTTGCAAGAGTTTGGCACCATTTTTGAGTGAACGGGAGAATTTCAGATTTTTGCTGAAATTGTGACCCCGGGGCTTAGAATTTTATTTTTCACAGGTTATGTTGTTGAGGGCTGATTTCATTTCCTATGATAAAAATCCTTCTGTTTCCACTGCCAAAGCTTTCAGGTGAGAATTTGCAACAGTTTGGCACCATTTTTGAGAGAATTGGAGAATTTCGGATTTTTGCTGAAATTGTGACCCCGGGGCTTAGAAAATATTTTTTACACAGCTTTTGTCTTCGAGGGCTGATTGCAATTCCCATGATAAAAAGCCTTCTGTTTCCACCGCCAAACCTTTCAGGGGAGAATTTGCAACAGTTTGGCACCATTTTTGAGTGAACGGGAGAATTTCAGATTTTTGCTGAAATTGTGACCTCGGGGCTTAGAAAAATTTTTTTACACAGCTTTTGTCTTCGAGGGCTGATTACAATTCCCATGATAAAAAGCCTTCTGTTTCCACCGCCAAACCTTTCAGGGGAGGATTTGCAACAGTTTGGCACCATTTTTGAGTGAACTGGAGAATTTCAGATTTTTGCTGAAATTGTGACCCCGGGGCTTAGAAATTTTTTTTTTCACAGGTAAAGTTCTCGAGGGCTAATTTCATTTCCTATGACAAAAAGCCTTCTGTTTCCACCACCAAACCTTTCAGGGGATAATTTGCAATAGTTTGGCACCATTTTTGAGAGAATTGGAGAATTTCGGATTTTTGCTGAAATTGTGACCCCGGGGCTTAGAAAAATTGTTTTAAACAGGTTTTGTCTTCGAGGGCTGATTTCAATTCCCATGATAAAAAGGCTTCTGTTTCCACCGCCAAACCTTTCAGGGGAGAATTTGCATCAGTTTGGCACCATTTTTGAGTGAACTGGAGAATTTCAGATTTTTGCTGAAATTGTGACCCCAGGGCTTAGAAAATTTTTTTACACAGGTTTTGTCTTCGAGGGCTGATTTCATTCCCTATGAGAAAAAGTATTCTGTTTCCACCACCAAACCTTTCAGGGGATAATTTGCAAGAGTTTGGAACCATTTTTGAGTGAACTGGAGAATTTCAGATTTTTGCTGAAATTGTGACCCCGGGGCTTAGAAATTTTTTTCCCACAGGTTATGGTGTTGAGGGCTGATTTCATTTCCTATGATAAAAATCCTTCTGTTTCCACCGCCAAACCTTTCAGGGGAGAATTTGCAAGAGTTTGGCACCATTTTTGAGAGAATTGGAGAATTTCAGATTTTTGCTGAAATTGTGACCCCGGGGCTTAGAAATTTTTTTTTTCACAGGTAAAGTTCTCGAGGGCTAAGAATTTTTTTTTTCACAGGTTATGTTGTTGAGGGCTGATTTCATTTCCTATGAGAAAAAGCCTTCTGTTTCCATCGCCAAACCTTTCAGGGGATAATTTGCAAGAGTTTGGCACCATTTTTGAGTGAACTGGAGAATTTCGGATTTTTGCTGAAATTGTGACCCAGGGACTTAGAAATTTTTTTTTCACAGGTTTTGTCTTCGAGTGCTGATTACAATTCCCATGATAAAAAGCCTTCTGTTTCCACCGCCAAACCTTTCAGGGGAGAATTTGCAACAGTTTGGCACCATTTTTCAGTGAACTGGAGAATTTCAGATTTTTGCTGAAATTGTGACCCCGGGGCTTAGAAAAATTTTTTTACACACGTTTTGTCTTCGAGGGCTGATTTCAATTCCCATGATAAAAAGCCTTCTGTTTCCACCGCCAAACCTTTCAGGGAATATTTGCAACAGTTTGGCACCATTTTTGAGTGAACTGGAGAATTTCAGATTTTTACTGAAATTGTGACCCCGGGGCTTAGAAATTTTTTTTTACACAGGTAAAGTTCCCGAGGGCTGATTTCATTTCCTATGACAAAAAGCCTTCTGTTTCCACCGCCAAACCTTTCCGGGGATAATTTGCAAGAGTTTGGCACCATTTTTGAGTGAACGGGAGAATTTCAGATTTTTGCTGAAATTGTGACCCCGGGGCTTAGAATTTTTTTTTTCACAGGTTATGTTGTTTAGGGCTGATTTCATTTCCTATGATAAAAATCCTTCTGTTTCCACCGCCAAAGCTTTCAGGTGAGAATTTGCAACAGTTTGGCACTATTTTTGAGAGAATTGGAGAATTTCGGATTTTTGCTGAAATTGTGACCCCGGGGCTTAGAAAATATTTTTTACACAGCTTTTGTCTTCGAGGGCTGATTGCAATTCCCATGATAAAAAGCCTTCTGTTTCCACCGCCAAACCTTTCAGGGGAGAATTTGCAACAGTTTGGCACCATTTTTGAGTGAACGGGAGAATTTCAGATTTTTGCTGAAATTGTGACCCCGGGGCTTAGAAAAAATTTTTTACACAGCTTTTGTCTTCGAGGGCTGATTACAATTCCCATGATAAAAAGCCTTCTGTTTCCACCGCCAAACCTTTCAGGGGAGGATTTGCAACATTTTGGCACCATTTTTGAGTGAACTGGAGAATTTCAGATTTTTGCTGAAATTGTGACCCCGGGGCTTAAAAATTTTTTTTTCACAGGTAAAGTTCTCGAGGGCTAATTTCATTTCCTATGACAAAAAGCCTTCTGTTTCCACCGCCAAAGCTTTCAGGAGATAATTTGCATCAGTTTGGCACCATTTTTGAGAGAATTGGAGAATTTCGGATTTTTGCTGAAATTGTGACCCCGGGGCTTAGAAATTTTTTTTTTCACAGGTAAAGTTCTCGAGGGCTAAGAATTTTTTTTTCACAGGTTATGTTGTTGAGGGCTGATTTCATTTCCTATGACAAAAAGCCTTCTGTTTCCATCGCCAAACCTTTCAGGGGATAATTTGCAAGAGTTTGGCACCATTTTTGAGTGAACTGGAGAATTTCGGATTTTTGCTGAAATTGTGACCCCGGGGCTTAGAAATTTTTTTTTCACAGGTTTTGTCTTCGAGTGCTGATTACAATTCCCATGATAAAAAGCCTTCTGTTTCCACCGCCAAACCTTTCAGGGGAGAATTTGCAACAGTTTGGCACCATTTTTCAGTGAACTGGAGAATTTCAGATTTTTGCTGAAATTGTGACCCCGGGGCTTAGAATTTTTTTTTCACAGGTTATGTTTTTCAGGGCTGATTTCATTTCCTATGACAAAAAGCCTTCTGTTTCCACCGCCAAACCTTTCAGGGGATATTTTGCAACAGTTTGGCACCATTTTTGATAGAATTGGAGAATTTCGGATTTTTGCTGAAATTGTGACCCCGGGGCTTAGAAAAATTTTTTTACACACGTTTTGTCTTCGAGGGCTGATTTCAATTCCCATGATAAAAAGCCTTCTGTTTCCACCGCCAAACCTTTCAGGGGAATATTTGCAACAGTTTGGCACCATTTTTGAGTGAACTGGAGAATTTCAGATTTTTACTGAAATTGTGACCCCAGGGCTTAGAAATTTTTTTTTACACAGGTAAAGTTCTCGAGGGCTGATTTCATTTCCTATGACAAAAAGCCTTCTGTTTCCACCGCCAAACCTTTCCGGGGATAATTTGCAAGAGTTTGGCACCATTTTTGAGTGAACGGGAGAATTTCAGATTTTTGCTGAAATTGTGACCCCGGGGCTTAGAATATTTTTTTTCACAGGTTATGTTGTTGAGGGCTGATTTCATTTCCTATGACAAAAAGCCTTCTGTTTCCACCGCCAAACCTTTCAGGGGATAATTTGCAAGAGGTAGGCACCATTTTTGAGAGAATTGGAGAATTTCGGATTTTTGCTGAAATTGTGACCCCGGGGCTTAGAAAAATTTTTTTAAACAGGATTTGTCTTCGAGGGCTGATTTCAATTCCCATGATAAAAAGCCTTCTGTTTCCACCGCCAAACCTTTCAGGGGAGAATTTGCAACAGTTTGGCACCATTTTTGGGTGAACTGGAGAATTTCAGATTTTTGCTGAAATTGTGACCCCGGGGCTTAAAAGATTTTTTTTACACAGGTAAAGTTCTCGAGGGCTGATTTCATTTCCTATGACAAAAAGCCTTCTGTTTCCACCGCCAAACCTTTCAGGGGATAATTTGCAAGAGTTTGGCACCATTTTTGAGTGAACGGGAGAATTTCAGATTTTTGCTGAAATTGTGACCCCGGGGCTTAGAATTTTTTTTTTCACAGGTTATGTTGTTGAGGGCTGATTTCATTTCCTATGACAAAAAGCCTTCTGTTTCCACCGCCAAACCTTTCAGGGGATAATTTGCAAGAGTTTGGCAACATTTTTGAGAGAATTGGAGAATTTCGGATTTTTGCTGAAATTGTGACCCCGGGGCTTAGAAAAATTTTTTTACACAGGTTTTGTCTTCGAGTGCTGATTACAATTTCCATGATAAAAAGCCTTCTGTTTCCACCGCCAAACCTTTCAGGGGAGAATTTGCAACAGTTTGGCACCATTTTTGAGTGAACTGGAGAATTTCAGATTTTTGCTGAAATTGTGACCCCGGGGCTTAGAAATTTTTTTTTTTCACAGTAAAGTTCTCGAGGGCTCATTTCATTTCCTATGACAAAAAGCCTTCTGTTTCCACCGCCAAACCTTTCATGGGAGAATTTGCAACAGTTTGGCACCATTTTTGAGAGAATTGGAGAATTTCGGATTTTTGCTGAAATTGTGACCCCGGGGCTTAGAAAAATTGTTTTACACAGGTAAAGTTCTCGAGGGCTGATTTCATTTCCCATGATAAAAAGCCTTCTGTTTCCACCCCTAAACCTTTCAGGGAGCATTTGCATCAGTTTGGCACCATTTTTGAGTGAACGGGAGAATTTCAGATTTTTGCTGAAATTGTGACCCCGGGGCTTAGAATTTTTTTTTTCACAGGTTATGTTGTTGAGGGCTGATTTCATTTCCTATGACAAAAAGCCTTCTGTTTCCACCGCCAAACCTTTCAGGGGATAATTTGCAAGAGTTTGGCACCATTTTTGAGAGAATTGGAGAATTTCGGATTTTTGCTGAAATTGTGACCCCAGGGCTTACAAAAAATTTTTACACAGGTTTTGTCTTCGAGGCTGATTTCAATTCCCATGGTAAAAAGCCTTCTGTTTCCACCGCCAAACCTTTCAGGGAGAATTTGCATCAGTTTGGCACCATTTTTGAGTGAACTGGAGAATTTCAGATTTTTGCTGAAATTGTGACCCCGGGGCTTAGAAATTTTTTTTTTACACAGGTAAAGTTCTCGAGGGCTGATTTCATTTCCTATGACAAAAAGCCTTCTTTTTCCACCGCCAAACCTTTCAGGGGATAATTTGCAAGAGTTTGGCTCCATTTTTGAGACAATTGGAGAATTTCAGATTTTTGCTGAAATTGTGACCCCGGGGCTTAGAATTTTTTTTTCACAGGTTATGTTGTTGAGGGCTGATTTCATTTCCTATGACAAAAAGCCTTCTGTTTCCACCGCCAAACCTTTCAGGGGATAATTTGCAAGAGTTTGGCACCATTTTTGAGAGAATTGGAGAATTTCGGATTTTTGCTGAAATTGTGACCCCGGGGCTTAGAAAAATTTTTTTACACAGGTTTTGTCTTCGAGGGCTGATTTCAATTCCCATGATAAAAAGCCTTCTGTTT